>NC_080169.1:84529584-84682084 GCF_950295315.1 Erinaceus europaeus
AATGTCAAATCCATTCAATATTTTGAAATCATAGTATACTTAAATTCACTAGAATGGTAGTTTTTATATGAAGTGTCTTTGTTTTTATTTTAATCCTGACTTTTTTTTCTGTCATCTATAGAATTCATTAAATTGTTAAGGTTTGTGGTTTCAGATTATATTCAAAAGGGTGTCAAAGTTCAAAATATTTTCTACCTTTCAGCTAATGGAAAAGAGAAATGACATTGAATATTTTTATATTTTCAACAGTGGCATTATTTTTCTTCTTAGCTTCTAAGAGGAAGACTTTTACCTAATCATTAGCCATTTGAAAAATACCACTACTAGACTGGGGTGACAACATAATAGTTATGTGGTAGGCTTTCATTCCTGTGGCTCAGACATCCCAGGTTCAATCCCAGCACCACCATATGTTGGAACTTTTGTTAAAAGCGATATATTTTTTAAATAAACACATCAATTAATAAATACAACACTTTTTAGACCATTTGATGATTTTTTTCTTTCATCACAGTCTTACAAGTATTTTTACTGTCAAGTATTTTGCAGTCTTTTCTTTCATATATTCTTGTCTGATAAAACTCTTAGATAGCCATCACATATATCCAACTATACTCCTTAAAATGTACTTTTTTATCCTACGGTCTTGTTAGTCATTATTAAATCAAATAAAAAAAAAACTGGCCCATAAAATGTTAAGAAATTGAGTATCCATAAGCTCTCTCTCACAGAAACTGGTGTATATATAGGTTATGGGACTTTGTTGGAAAGTGAACTACCTGAGATGAAATTAGAGTGTACTATTAAAGGAAAGGTCTCACCTGAGTAATGAAGCTGAAGGGTTGTCATTCCACATGTGAAGTCTCTGGATACATTCTGAGGTGAAGCATGTTGAGGTAGCAATCGTTGCTTTGGTAAGGTTGTGATCGGCAGATGCAATGTTATTTGGTTTGGATTGGGAGATGCATACGGGAAAGTGGGCCCTATCCAAGGGTTCCAGGACTAGGGGAAGTAGGGGCTCTATAGTGAAGATGTGAGGTTCCTGCTGTCTTAGGGTTCAAAAAGACAATCAATAGTTAATATTATCATCACATTATTTGTTAATTGGGTTAACTTTGAAAAGTCCCTTTGTTATGGTTTGCTGGAGCTTATGTGCACACGTATCCATAAACTACTGCAAAATATATACCTGAAAGCAGGACTACACTAGAGTTTGTAGTGAGTACCTCCCTAACACTTCCTCTCCACTATTCCAAGCTTGGGATCCATGATTGCTCAACAAATTGTTTGGCTTCATATGTTAACTCTCTTTTCAATCACCAGGTTCCAGATGCCACCAGGATGCTGGCTAGGCTTCCCTGGATTGAAGACCCCACCAATGTGTCCTGGAACTCAGCTTCCCCAGAGTCACACCCTACTAGGGAAAGAGAGAGGCAGACTGGGGGTATGGACCGACCAGTCAACGCCCATGTTCAGCGGGGAAGCAATTACAGAAGCCAGACCTTCTACCTTCTGCAACCCTCAACGACCCTGGGTCCATGCTCCCAGAGGGATAGAGAATGGGAAAGCTACCATGGGAGGGGGTGGGTTATGGGGATTGGGTGTTGAGAATTGTGTGGAGTTGTACCCCTTCTACCTTATGCTTTTGTTCACTAATCCTTTCTTAAATAAAAAATTAAAAAAAAAAAAAAAGAAATTGAGTATCAAAAACAAAGTTCAAAATCATCTTTTTTCCTGGGAGGAGGGGTATTTTATTAGTCTCCTTTAATACTACACAGATCTGAGAAAATATAGGTAATTCATTTTCAGATAATAAAATGACTAGGTCTAGAAAGTTGTTTACTTATCATATATTTTAGTAAGGTATGTCTCTTGGGTTTAGTTATATTCTGTTACTGCTCCACAATGATCTGACTGTAATTCCAACTTGATAACGTGAGTCCACCAAACTGGCAAAGATACAGTGAAGAGGCACTTCTTTCCTTGTCCTTTGCTCAATTATCTTGCTCAATTTCACTTCATTCTTCACTGTGAAAGACAAGAAAGTGTTCTAGTCATTTGTCAAGGAAGTGGTGAGAAGTTAGATAGTTTCAGCCATATTTCCAGAGTATTGTATGTGATCCTTGCTAATTTTCAGTAGCCATTTGCACACCGGCTTGTCACAGCTCTGTTAAAATGAAATCCATAAATACATAGTTAACTCTTCCAAGCCAGAACTATATCTATTTCATTTCCACATCCCCTATCACCTAGTAAAATGTCATATAAATGGTAGACCTCTAGTAAATGTTGACTGAAAAAAATTTGAAGCAGGACTGAGAGGCCTAGCTTTAGCCTTGCAGTTGTTATAAGATCTGTTGATAAATCAGAAAAGCGTGTGTTGATTCTGTACCAGTATACTGATGGCACTAGAGGAGATGACTTTCTCATTGGTAGTATCCTTGCTAGGTACTGTATCCTGCACAGAAAATCACAATTGGATAACTTCTGAACCAGACATTTGGTCTCTTATTAGTTCCACCAGATCATCACTTGAATAGGTTATTTGGCTAGACTAAAACATTAGGTATGCCTGTATTTACTGGGCCTAAATATATTTTAACTGTGGGCTATACTATACACATTGTTTTTTCTTACTTCTCACATCCAGTCTTATAATCAGGACCAGTTATGACTTTGATTCTGGGCTCAGAATGTCTGTATTCAAAGTTTTATCTTCCCACTGACAATGTGGAAGCTAGGGTAAATAACCTAATTTCTCATTTTCCTCATCTAGATGATAGAGAAAATAATAATACCTAATCCTTACATCCTTGCAAGGGTTGAGTTAAAGTATATGAACAGTTAAACAGCACCTTTATCAAATTTATTATCTAATTATTCTTCTCTGTTCAACCTCACAACCACTATTTTAGATCATTTCCACATACTTTTATTCATAGACTGGCCTCCTTGATTCTCAAGTCCTTTGTTCAAAATTGTCCTCCAAGCATTCTAGACTATTACTAATGTTTATATGCCAGAGTTAAAAAGTGGTACCTCGGGGTCAGGTGGTGGCACACCTGATTAAACAGTCACATTACAATGTGCAAAGACCTGATTCAAACCTCTGGTCCCCACCTGCAGGAAGAAAGCTTCATAAGTGGTGAATCAGGGCTGCTGGTGTCTGTCTCTCTCCTCTATCTCCACCATCCCTCTCAATTTCTTTCTGTCTCTATCCAATAATAATTAAATAAACAAATAGAAAATTGAAAAAAAAAAGAGAGTGGTCCTTTATCTCTCATTTCAAAAAAAAAAGAAAACATAACTTTGGTGCAGGGTATAGTGACTTACACCATGTATATGAGTAAACTTGTATCCCTGAAATATTACAAGTTTGTAAAACAATGTTAAATAACTAATACTAAAATCTAAAAGTTAAATAAAGCATTGGACAGTTAAAAAAATCTCACCTCTCTTCTAAAGTTCAAGATGTTATCATACTTTTTAATAAAAGTACCCATTTTCTCAAACTCAGAATTTCAGCCACTAGATTTTAAATAATTTCTATTAGTCAATGTATCTTTCCTTACCTTAGTGGATTACACATAACTGTTATTTCACTGTTAATTTAAATCCACATCTCAAGAAAAGGATAATACTTTCTGCGAAAGTTTTCCTGATTTTTTAAATATCCTCCCACTTTCTCACTGCAAAAACTCATTCTAATGGTTTATGTCTTTCTAAAGTCAATTTAAATAAATTAAAATATTTTATCATTAGATTTCAAGCCCCTAAAACTATGAATGATAGTTTAATAAATGATTTCTGGAGGAATATATATCCATTTCTATAGTCTAATGATTGGCTTGATTTTAAAGTAATATTTCTTCAGGTAGATGAAGTATTTGCTGTGATCAAGGTAAACCTTACATATTTTAAAATTTTCTAGATATAAAATTCTATGCTATCAGATTTGTCTGGAATTAAATCTCAAACAGTAAAATAGTATAGTACTGTTCTCAAAATGTAGAATAGAGGTATCAGAGTTCCCTGGCTATTTGTTAGAAATACAAAAATGTGGTCTACACTCCATATATCCTGATCCAGAAATTTTGGAAGTAAAGCTTAGAAATCCGTTTTGGTAAGCCTTCCAAGTTGATTTTAATGTACTCTCAAGTTAGAGAACCACTAGAATAATTAGAGTAAACTCTGAAGCCAGTTTGCCTGGGTTCAGTTGAAAGGTATCTTCATTATTAGTGGTGAGATCTACCATCTCTGCTTTAGCTTCTTCACCTGTAAAATGAGGGTAATAGACAAGGTTGTGATGATAATTAAATGAGTTAATACAAAGAAATTACTTAACATAGTGCTTAATTAATCAGTGAAACTTAACATATTAACTCTTATTCTTAAAAAAAAAGTCAATATCAGAATTTTTTCTCATAATATGTGCTTCAAATGTCCTCATTATTTTGTTCAGACCCAGAATCTATATTCATGCTGTTCAGAATAACTAATAGTAACAATGATAAGAATAAGGACCAACTAAATCAACCTTCCAGTTTAGAAGGGTAAATGTATCCGCTTACATGGGTCCATGTGATATAGGAAATTCATAAATCAAATAGTGAGGAATTTAGTTTCTATTGTCTCATGATCTAATAAAAACTGCTGCTGGTTTGGTAATATAACTTTATAGTGTGTAAAGATATTTTTTCTAATTTATTTTTCTTTTTTCAGAATTTTTAATCTGGTAACTTTATCAAATCAAATATTATTTTAAGAAGAAAGCATATTTAAGAGAAAATATCACCCAAATAAACAATTGTAATAATAATGTTTTAGAAAAATACTTTAAACTAGATGGAATATTTTGAAACATAGTTTTCAGAAAATAGACAATTTACTACACTACACACTGTTAGGGTCTCCTTGCCATCTCAATGTCTCAAATATTTATCGAAATATAAATCTTTTAATTCTTAAAAATTTAAATTCTTAAAAATTGAAATAATTCTATACTGGCAAGGTAACAAAATGGAATAAGACTAACAACCTTATCTGTCATATAATTCTTTTTTTGACAATTCATGAAATTTCTCTTCAGAAAATTTCAGGTAACTTTATTTTTATCATATTTTAACAGAAATTCTTCCTTTCTCTTGACATATAGACACTCACTTTGTTGATGTCTTTGTATATTGTAAGATTCATTATTCAAAGAGTAAATATGAAATTGCACAGAACTTGTACACCAACTATAGCATTTAAATGATGACGAATATTTTTAACTACATGATTGAAAATGAAAACCTCAAAGAACGTAAATAATCATGTGATTAATATTGTAAGAAGACGAAAAAGGCTACAGTGTAGAAACTGCCTGAATGAATATTCAATTTAGGTACCCTATTTTGAGACAGCAAATTAAAGAAAGTTTCAAGAACTCAAAACGATTAAGGGAAAGGCAACAGTAATTAATGAAGAAAACATAAAGGATCTCACTTGGTAGGACATGCTGAAACAGTGCGTAGAGGTAGAGACAGTAATTTATGATATTTTAGGAATATGAACAATGAAAAAGAATAGGATTTTCTAAAAATATTGTTACAGTGGGACTAATTAGGGATATTAGGAGTAATTTTAAGAGAAAAATGAAAAGATCCCAAGAAGAAAATTGGCTGATATAAATTCATAGTTTAGTTCTAGAACACTAAAACTACTTGTTTCAGCAGTTGCCTAATTCAAATGCAGACAATTTTTAATGTGTATAAATATAGTACAGAAATTTTGCTTTAAAGTTTATTAGTGGGGAGACAGATAACTAACACCTTTGCATCCTTAAGTTCACATTCAGTCAACATAGAAATTTCATCCAACCAATTAATGACTCAGAAAACAATTAGAAGGCATTGGATCAGGCACTGAGAATACAAAGGCAAATACAATGTAGGCCTTGTCCCCATGTATTTAAAATAGGTGCAAAAGAATAAAATTCATTCATTCATTCCAAATAATGTGCGAAAACATGGAATTATGACATAGCTGGGTGGGGGAGATAGCATAATGATTATGCAAAGAAACTCTCATGCCTGTGAATATCCTGTTTATAAATACTAAGTCACTACTTCAAAATTCCCAATTATAGCCTTAGAATAGTGATGCATGCTAATATATGGTGTTAAAATTTTAAATAAGCAGTGGTCTCTCATTAGAGAGAAAATATTTGTTGATAATTTTAAAAGTTTGTTAGCTGATTTATTAAAGACACTTTCTGGTACCTCCTTTGAGATGTAACAGACTCAACACTACCTGTTAGCATAGCAACTTCCTGTATAGATTGCTTGATCCTGGAGACAGTGTAGAGGAAGGTAAGTAAAAAAAAAAAAAAATGCAGTCTTGAAAAGTTGAATTATGGTAATGTTTTTTTTAGTATTTTTAAATATTTTATTCATTTATTATTGGATAGAGGCAGAGAGAATTTGAGAGGTGATATGTAGAGATATAGTGGGAGAGAGGGAGAGACACCTGCAGCACTGCTTCACCGCTCATGAAGCTTCCTCCTATAAGTGGGGACCAAGGGCTTGAAACTGAGTCCTTATGCACTGTAATGTGTACACTTAACCTGGTGCACCACCACCTGCCCCCTATAGTTTGCTTGCTTTATAAATAGATAATCTGAAGCAAGCTGTTGCTTTTTCAAATCTCCATTTCCCCACAGCTGTGATGAGAAAAGTGATAACTTCCTTATCTACTTTAAAGGAATATATGAATCAGTTAAATAAGCACATCTACCTCAAATGTTTAACAAGTGTCTAAATAAAAATTACTAAGTTCACCTGAAAGTCACTATTTTAGTAAAAAATAAAATATGCAAATAACATGTTACCCTTCCAAGTTCTACAGTTTTGTAGAAGACAGAAATGCATTTAACCTAGAAATATAAACAAAGTAAAGACTATGCTTATAATTCTAGATAATATAATTTAATAACTTTCTCACACATGTAAATCTATGATTTAGTTTTATAATGATTGGTCCATGACACTTTATCCTGAAATGGCATCCTTGTCTTTAAAGGAAGCAATACACTGTTTTGATTTAACTGTATTTTGTTATATTGTTTGAAAAAAAAAACACTAAAACACACATGACAAATATATGTAGAAAACAGAGATTCAATTACATTTTTAAATATATGAAAACAAATGAAATATATTCAGAGGGTCAGAGGAGACACAGAAACTCATAAATTGATGTCTTATAAAATGATCTTTAGCTTCCTCAGTTGTTTGCTGCTTTTGAAATTTCAGCCATTTAAAGATAATAATAAGTATCAAGTGGCAGTCATTCTATAATAATGGGGGAAAAAAATAACTGTTTGGTTTTTGTCACTGCTGAGGTGTAACTGTTCCAGGCTTACTTTTTCAGTTAGAGAGGCAGGGACAAAAGCAGAAGAAAAGACCGTAGTGCTGAAACTTCCTCCAGTATAGTGGGGACTGGGATTGAAGATGGGTCTTACAAATGGCAAAGGAGGCACATGAGCATAATATTTTGCTGACTCAAAAAAGTATCAGATTTTAGTGTGAACATTCTCCAAACCTGGCATGTATTTCTCGCTCCTATTTATTTAAGAAAGGAATGTTAAATAATTTGAGATATATATATATATATATATATATATATATATATATATATATATATCCTGGAAATCCATCTACTTTATAAAATCAACAACAGTCAATACATTTGTGGCAGAGATATATCTCAATAGATAGAGAAAATGCATTTCCATGTGCATGGGCAAGATTCAAGTCCTAGGGCCACACAGGCAGCAGTGCTATGACATCAGAGGTGGCTGAAGTGCTTTGGTGTTCTCCAAAGCTGAATGAAAACATGACTTGGAGAGATGAAATTACATATGTATTCATCCAATCAATTAATGACTCAGAAAACAATTAGAAGACATTGGATCAGACACTGAGAATACAAAGGTAAATACAATGTAGGCCTTGTCCCCAAGTATTGCAATTAGGTTCAAAAGAATAAAATTCATTCATTCATTCCAAATAACGACCATAACTTGTGCAAAAACACGGCATTATGACATAGCTGGGCGAGGGAGATAGCATAATGGTTATGCAAAGAGACTCTAATGCCTGAGGCTCCAAAGTCGCAGGTTCAATCCCCCACCATACCACCATAAACCAGAGCTGAACAGTGCACTGGTTAAAAAAAAAAAAAAAAAAAAAAAAAAGTCAGGAAGGAAGGAAGGAAAAATGAAAGGGAAGAAGGAAAGAAAGAAGAAGGAAGAAAAACAGAATTATGATGTGGGACCAGAAAGATAGTTAACCTCGAATGATGCCTACTTTACTATGTGTCTGACTCAAGTTCAAACCTAGCTCCCACAGCACTGAGGAAACCTTCAATACGGTGGAGTCTTTACTTCTCTTCCTCTATCTTTGTTTCTCTTTTTCTATTTGAAAGCATCACCCCAAAGTGATAAATTTCAAACAGTGACAAAAATTAAGATAGAAGAGAACTATGACATGTAAATACAATTATAAGAATAATAACTGATAAGAATGGACAAATATAGTAGGTGTAGATGCAGGAAGACAGTGGCAATAAAAAAAAAAAGTAACAAGAAAGGCCAGGTGATACTGGTGGAGTGCATACATTATAATGCACAAGGACCCGGGTTCAAGCTCCCAGTCCTGACCTGCAGGGGGAAAAAAATGTCTCTCTTCCTCTTAATTTTCCCCTCCCCTCTCAATTTCTATCTGTTTTTATCTACAATAAATAAATATTTAAAAATAATAAAAAATTAAAGTGGAAAGATATCCAAATTCTCTGATGTAGTAGTGCTAAGGAGGTTGGGTTTTCTTTTTGCACTGAAGATAATGAAGAAGCTATGAATGAATGAGATAATAATGAGATCTGATTTGTCAGTGAAGCCACATCCACCTGCCAAATCTATCTCCAGTCTATTGTCTGTAAATGAAGTTCCACACATCATTCCAGTAGGGTCAATGATTGCATCCCAGCTACAACTGATTAATTGAGGAGTTGCAATAGACTGCATGGATATTTTTAAATACTTACTATTTGGTCTTCTATAGAAAAGTTTGACTCCTGATACAAAGAACTTATTAAGACAATTTGAAAGTGAATAATTAAGAAGCAATTTATAGATGGCCAACAGGCACATAAAAATGTTCATAACTAGGGATGTAGTGTGAAATAATAAAATAAGGTAAAATAAATAAATAAAAAGAAAAAAATTTCATGCAACTCATAGAAGAACAATGAGCTAATACATGCATAGTTTAAACATCTATTTTTTATAATGTCAGTGAAAAAGGAATGCCCATTGTCTCCTAGCTTCCTTATCCCTCAAAATATTTTGGAGACTGGATTTGAAAATATAGATGGAAGCACAGTGAGCTGAATGAAACCTGGGAAGCGAAAAGCAGGAAGTTCTAGCATGAGCCACATCGTACAAATGTGCAAAAGTAGGGTGAGAATTTGAGTATGCTATGTTTAACCTTATATAAGGTGTATAAGGCAGTTGGGACTCAAATGTCAAAATTATTTCAAGTCTACTTTGTCACTGAATATCTTATGTGGCATTTGACAATATTCTTTTACACTATTGGTGAGAATGTAAACTGCTGGAGCACCTTTCAAAAACAGTATAGAGAATACCCAGAATATTGAAAGTAGACCTATCATATGACCCAAAATTCCTCTCTTAAGTATTTATCCAAAGCATACAAAAGCAGTTATTCAAAGACATATATGCACATTCATGTTCATCACAGCATTATATACTATAATCAAACTTTGGGAACAACCCAAGTGCCCAATAGCAGAATGAATAGGACACTTGGTTTATATACACAGTGAGTTTTTATTCAGCTGTAGAAAAATAAAGGCCTTATCTTTTGCTACAACTTGGATGGAACTAAATTATGTGAAATAAGCCAAAGCAAGACCCAGTATGGATGATCTCACTCATATGTAGGATTTATGAAATAATGCAAGATAAAACATAAGACAAAACATTAAGTCTTTGGTCTATATCAGCAGGTCTGAGGATAGAATGGGGAAGTGGAAAAAAGGTTGAGAGGAGGCTAGGAGCACAGGCCCTATGATGGAGGAACAATTTAGTGGTAGGTAAGGTACACTGTCACATTTTTGGGGAAATATGAAACAGTATCCCATGATACAACATTTGTTTTATACCCCCCAATATTTTGAAAAATAAAATAAAACCATATGTACAGAATAATAATAGTAACAATATAATAATGTACTGTAAAAGAGTGATGATCTAGCTGAGTTGTACTTGGGATGAAGAGGTGTCCCAAAAGTTTATAAAATAGAATGGCAGAATGTTTATATTCAAAGGCATAAGACCACCAAAATTACACCTAGAATCTTGCCTACAGTTATTGAAGACTTTGGGAAAGTGAAAGTAAATTTTAGGTGTTTTACAGATGTTCATTTGAAAGCACATTTAGATAAAAACATCTATTAGGTCTGAAGTTTAAGATAGAGTTCCAGAGCATTAGATGGTGAATGAATAATCTTTGTTATGCTAATTGAATGGAAAATATAAGATGTGTTCAGTAAAAAACCAAAGACTAGAGGCTGGAACATAACAATAAGGGAGATTTATGGGGAGGGAAGAAGCTGGTGAAATTATCTTAGAAATTTGACTATATAGATATTTCAATAATCATGTTGTATAAATAGGATTTGTTTTATTTGTCTTAACTATGTATTTTATAACTTCACTTTACAATTAACCAAGGTCCTCTGTAGAACTGAATAAAGCAATCTATGACACAACTGTCTTTGAACACCTTTGAAAATTAAAGAAATATGGGGCCAGGTGATAGCACACCTAGTTAAGCACTGACATTAAAGTGCACAAGGACCCAAGTTTAAGCCCCTGGTACCCCACCTGCAGTGGGAAATGTTCACAAGTGGTAAAGTAGGGCTGCAAGTGTCTCTCTGTCTTTCTTCCTCCCAATCTCCCCCTTCTCAATTTCTCTCTATCTCTATCCAATAATAAATAATTTTTTAAAGAGAGTAAATTCGATAGTGTAAATAAAGTGGAGACATAAAAAATTAAACAATAGTTGGCATTAATATTAAGCAAGAAAAACCTAACAGAAATAATGTACCCTCAATCATGTTGCCAATGGAATTGTTGTAAAAACTATCTACTTAATGGTGGTGCTTGGGAAATAAGCTAGCAACTGTATCACATCAATTCCATAATGCAAAATTATTTCCAGAAGACTTAAATTGTTATATCAATAATATATAAAATTCATGTGATGAAAAGTCATCTTCCAATATTATTCACTTATAATTATAAGGTCTGAGGCTTATACCTAACCCACTTTAGTTAAAATTGTTGATGATTTAATGTTTTTATCAGAAAGAATAACATCTTAAAAAGTTTTTAATTTATGAATTTGCCATAAGCTATGTCACTTTGTTTATTTCCAACTTAACCTCATAGTTATTATTTTGGAAAATTAGAAGTTCCATTTTTTATACACTTAATTTGTAAAGTAACCTAGTATGTAGTGGAAATAATCATATATGATAATTGCATTGATAGTGATGTTTATGGAAAGTTAAAGGATACTCACTTGTGAAGCAAAAATTTAATCCAAGTAGAGATATGATTAGGGTTAACATAACATATTCTATTTCACTAAGATGATTGCATATGAGTAAATAGAAGATTTTGATAAATTGAGACCATCTTTAACACATTATAATATCTGTATATGTTATGCAAACTACTACTAAGCTTAAAATACACTGTTAAATCATATAAAATTATTTTATTATATTACAGTCTGTAAAAGTAAAAATGTGACCATAATTAATAAGGCAATCACTTATCTTTAGTTTTTATAAACCTGTTTATATGATGCTATACTTATAGAAGCATTAGCTTACTATTATACAATATGTAATTTGAAATTTCCTTTTTAAAGATGACTTTTTCTAACTTAATCAGAGATTTTCACTATAATATCTGGAGAGCACCTTGTCAGATAAGTTATTTGCCTCTACAAACTAGGGTGTGCATGAGAGATTTACAGAAAGAATAGAATTATTTTCTATAATTATTTCATTTTCTGGTTTTCAGAAGTCTTGCATTAAATGAGAACTCTCAGTCGGTAGCTCTTGCATTTGCCTGTTTCTGGTGTTAATTATCTTTTGTTTGCCCTTGATAATCCTGAGGTTGGTATGCAGATGATATGAAGGCTGCAGAATCATCTCAAAGTGTAAAAAACAATGGCATTGTCAATTCTGCATCACAACACTTTATAAATTATGAATGTTATCCACATTAAGAAGAGTGGTAGACTTTTAAAATTACTTCCATGAATAGATTAAATTACAAGTATTATTACATTTCATTTTATTAAGTGCATCTTAGTAGTTATTAGAGCAAATGAACATGTTCTCTCAATTACATAATAACATTAGAACTAAAAATTATGCACCAACACTCCCAGATGCATAATGGAGCATTGTATATTAATCACTCTAAATAATATTTTTTAGTTTATATAAAGGCAATTATTACCTATTGAACAATAACATTTTTATTGGTTTATTAAAATTCAGTTTTAAGAACTAGCTCTTTTGCAAGAAGCTCTAACTATTCCCAGTTTTATAAAAAATTAATTTGTACAAGCAGTCCAATTTATTTACATTGATGTTGACTGCTTTATTACAAAAATCATAAGATTTATATACATATATATGTAAAGCAGAAAAGCAGTTACTAAAATGTAACATACTAACTTACCTATTCACATTATAATAGAAACTGAAAATCGTGTCACAAAGCTTTGTTTGTTCAATATGAAAGTTATAGTTAAATATCATAATAAAAACCGCTAACATATTAATATTAGTGTTAAAATAGTTGAAGCATAATCACAAAGTAAAAGTTATTCTATATAACTCCATAAAATTAATTTTGGAGTACTTTCACTAGTCCCGTTTATTCTAAAAGATTTATTTTCAATAGATATTTTTCTATATTTGTGCTTAGTATTTTTTCTTATTTATTTATTTACTTTTCCATTATTGGAGGATTAATGATTTGCAGTCAACAGTAAAATACAGTGGTTTGTACATGTGTACCATTTTTCAGTTTTATCTTTTTATTTTAAGCTCATTGAATTATTGTTATTTTTCTTTGATTAATGGCATGGTTTAAAAAGAACTATGCATGATATATTGGGCTATTATTACCTCAGTGTTTTAAATTTACATGTTTTCTTACATTTCATAAATTGTTTTACTTTGATGTTAGAATATTTCTGTGCCACAAGTTTATATATATATATATATATGTGTGTGTGTGTGTGTGTGTGTGTGTGTGTGTGTGTGTGTGTGTGTGTGTGTGTTTAGTTAAAATAGAAACAACAGTTTCCATTACCTACTCTACTCATCTGAATGTACAAAACACAATTCATTTTATTGTATTGGACAATAGTGGTTAAAAATATCATTAATGAAACAAAATAAATAAAAGTTAATGTGTCATATGCAATTTCATATCATTTAGAATATATGACAACAGAAACTAAATTCGCATGAATTTGTGAATTCTAGCTTAAAAAATAATACAAGCTTGTCTATTTGAGTATTCTTTGGTAACTTGACTTTGTATCATCAAGCATTTGATTTAGTAAGTGTTCTATTCGTATTATTTATAATAAAAGGGATAACTATGCATAAAATTAAATATAATTATTATATATTCATTGATTAATAATACTTTAATTCTTGCAATGCACACTTTAAATCTTGAAATATAATTTCAAACTTATAAAGAAATATCTTTAAATTATTTGGTCCAATATATTCTTTATTCAATTTTTTTATGAATACAAAGATTCTAACTATCCTTTAAGTAAAAACTTCTCTATTTGTAAAATTTCCTAATGCCCCAGCAGATGACAGAAAAGTGTATTTTTTCATATAATGAAACATTTTCAGAACATTTTCAGAACACAATAATAAATATATTTAGTCTGAATAATTCTATAACTACTAAAAGATAAAAGCCAATAATTCATTGGACCATGAATTTATGTGAACAAATATTTTTTTCAAGATACTTTTAGAATGTCCTCAGAATAGTATATATAATTTATAGAACAGACTGCACACTATAACTAAATTGGCTTCCAATTTTTTTTGTTTCCTGTTTGAACAGTATCAGCTATGAAAGTGTTAATAATGTCTTTAAAACTACCATCATTTAAAAAGAAAAACCATGTCACAACTTAATCTTTATAATCATGTTCCTCTAAAACGAACTTGAGGTTTGTTTCTTTAACACTGAATTCTTTCTATGAAGACCTGATTTCTTTACTAATGAATTGAATAAAATGACATCAGTGTCCTAGGTAAATGCTATTTAACTAAGTCACTCACAAGAGTATTACAATAGTAAAAATGTTTCATATAATTGAAAATAAACATTTTGTTCAGTCACCTATATATGCTTGTATGGGGACTGGAGGGGCGTTATCAGTGATTAAGGCAGCAAGCAGGTAAACAACATCCAAAATTATACAATAGTTTGCACTCTGCCTTTTGAGCATCACTGAAAAATTTCTTCTAGGAAACGAAAGTCAGACATAATTCACTAAAATTACACTGAACGACTCTTGATCAATAGAGATAAATCTAGTTTTGTTGTTAAATCGATTTTCTCCTTTAGAGAGATATATTGTCCTGATCGGTTTAAGAATAATTGTTTCACTAAGGATTTTTATAGTGATTAGAGAAAAGTAAACAAGAAATAAACTTAATGCAGCTCCTTGGCATAGCTAGCATTTCAAGTTAATTTGCTAGAGATAGCAATAGAGATTTATATCATTTTGAGCAATAATGTTTTCCTGCAAGAAATTCAATGAGACTGATTTCCTTTCAGAAATAAGCAGCCTTTGTGTTTGTTTTACTTTTATAAAATTTTCAGGTCTTGCCAATATAAATATTCACTAATGCACACTCTCTTTTCTAGCTTTTATCACTTTCCTTGATTTCTTGGCATATATCACACTGAAAAAGTCCAGATAAATTTTTTGTATTACAAAAATGTTTAGACTAGGCTCAGGCACAAAGGTAGACTCCAAGGATTGTTTAAAGTAGTATAGCTGAATTATTTCTTAACCTAAATAGAAGGACTACGCATGAATATATGCATTCTATTCAATTTCCAATTTTTACTAACAATTATGTATTTTAAATATTTTGAAACCAATTATTAAAATGCAGGATTCAAACAGATAATGAAAGGGAAAATTAATTTTATCATTTCAAATTTAAAAGAACCAAAATTATTTTTATTAGAGGGATTAGTGATTCACATTTATTATTATATATAGTTTACTGAACAGTTTTCATGTAATAACTAATATATTGTTGTTTGTATGTAGAGGAATAATAAACATAATTGTAGTTGATTTAATTTATGTATTTATGCAATATATTGTTTATCCCTTTATAAAAATAAAAATATTATTTGATAATCAGAAATATATCCTATAAGGTAATCAATTATCTAATTGTATGCTTTATTTAAATATAATTTTTCTTAAAAATTACATTATAAAATAGTAATTTTTGAAATTTTATTAAAGTCTAAATCTTGATGTCAAATATTCCTTTCAGTTACAAGAATCATTTTTGTCAAAGATAATTATATTTCTGATAAACAATTATTTTCCAAGAAAAGAGTTAAATTATACAGTAAAATAAAGTTGTAAGTACTTTTGTTAGAACAAAGACTCCGCATTTTTCCACTTGTATATGTATGTTGCATGGTAGTAACAAAACATCTAACTAAATATTTTCTGAATATAGCATATTTTGCTTTCTGTTTCTGTTTGAAATAGTATTCCTAAGGTATGTTTTAGCAGGACTTCTTATGAAAATGAAATATCTAGTATGCAATTTTTTATTAAAATCTTCTATTTTTTAAATGTCAGGTAAATTTTATAAGTGAATTAAACTTATTTGAGGAACAATCTAGTGTGTATGTGTTTATATTTGCAAAGTTACTTTACCAATACATTTTTGGCTTTAATTGATTGTTTAAATAAAACTATTCATGTTCACAGATTTCTTCACATATTCACAAATTTCTTTAAAATCTGATACCAAGACATTCTTAGATTTTATATTTTAGTATAAATTAAATAATGATTTTTTTTCAGTGAGCTAGTAACAATGATAAATAAAACTCAGGTTAGCTAAGTGGTACCAAAATAGTTGTGACTACCAAATGGAAAATGTTGCAAGTTCAAAGATAGGAGAAAAAAAAAAAAGCCCTACAAGTTCTCACGCAGGGTATTAGAGTGGGAGCTGTGTATGGCATTGTTGTAACCCTGAAAATTATGAAACATACTTCTCTACTGTATGCACTTACTTTGACCTGACCCCAACACTGTGTGTAGAAAAAGTTTGCAAGGTGATTCTTCCCTTCATTTCCTTATAAATGGATATAAACAAAATAAAAAATGATCCAGTTTTACTAAGAAATGAAACATTTAGTGGAATATAAAATTGGTCCAAATACTTGAAGAGGGAGCTTGCTCCACTGCTATAGTACAGATAAAGATTTTTCTTCACATTAACTCTGTAAACTGTGGAACACACTTTAACAGTTAAGAATAAAATTAAGCCTTCAAAACACTCCAAATTTTATGTGAAAACTCATATGTCAATTCTTTCTCTTTTTTCTTTCTTTCTTCCGTCCTTTATTTATTTATTTTTTCTTTTTTTCCTAGAAACGTGATAAGGCCAGCAGATAGGCTTTGAGGTCACAGGCCACAAGTAACCTTATACATATTAACCAAGCAGCTCTATATCAATGCACCAAGATTTTAGCAGGCTCTGGAACATTAAACCTTCTGTCATTCTTGTCCCTTCTGAGTTTGATTCTGCTGAGGTTTAGTGGAATTATAAACCCATATGAAAATATGCAGAATATATTTCTTTTTTTTTGAAGTGATTATAATGTGATGTTTCTGCACTGCCAGCATTCATAATAAAGCAAATGTGATGTTTCAGTGCAATATGACATCCACTGCAATCTTATTAACATGTAAGCAGCATAAGACAAAACATGCAGTATATTACTTGCTTTATTTAAAGGCACAGAACAAATAGATTTATTAATGTAAACTTTCTTGATCTTTGGCAAGAGACACATGCTTTCAAGTTTGGAAAGCCTTGCAGTTTGCAGACACAGGTTTGTCAAATGAAGGGTTTTAACAGTTGTTAAGTTCTCCCTTACAAATAAAACAATAATATCCAAAGTAACTAAGTGCAGTTTTAAATCGATTGATCATTTTGAACACCCAAAGAAGATGAATGACAGTGAGCAACATTTACCTGACACCTTTGAATATTTCACAGAGACAAGTTGATATGAGTTTGTATAAATACTAATATTAAGAAGAATTAGCTTTGGAAAAAATAAAGAAATTGTACTGAGGTGAAAATTGTCACTGTCAGGAGAAATGAAGTTATATCAGAGAACAAGTGACATACAATTTTCTCTAGAGTGTTTTTAATAAAAATAGCTTTTCTTTGAATATTTTGAAGTCAGACATGAGAGGCAATCTGGGCGTTTGTCAGAGTTTGAGAGTGTGAAAAATTGCTGCCTTAAATCATTTAAGCTGAAAAGCAACTTCTTCCTGCTGAGATAATTTCACATTGACTTACCGTGCAAGCCCTTCAGGCATTCCCAGCTCAGAGCAGAAGTTTTCAAGGTAAAAACATAGAGCGAGAACATGGGAGAAGCTGGGACAAGGATCAGCAGCAACTCCAGGCGTTCAGACACATCTGACTTTGATTAATTAGAGAGCTGCTTTTTCTATTTCCACATATACTGCCTGATGGAAAGGTAGAGTGGACTGAGATACACAAACTTGGAGTTGACTCTGTTAGATATCAGCAGGTTTTAACATCTTCTACGGAGCTTGCAGAATCTCTGCTTAGGAGGACTAAATTGCTGAAGCACACTTTTAATTTATTCATTTTTCCAATGCAGAGAAATTATCTGAACTGCAATACATTTGATTTTCAATGGTGAATAAATCAGTTACTGTAAATGTTTAGGTTAGATGAGCAGGCAACTATCTTGCTGCATAATGAAGGATGAGTTATTTCTACTTTGGAAGAAAGTTTTTTATTTTTATATTGCCTTTTTTTTAATTTAAGTAGGACAACATAATTTCCCCCTTTTATTTAAATGAAAAAATATGTTCAAAACCTGTTAATACTCCTCAATTGTTTCACATTCAATCGTTTTATTAGATTTTGTAATATTAACATTTAAGAGGTATTTTACCATGAAATACTTTCATGGAAATTAATATAGAGAAAAATCACAGTTGTAATCAAACTTTAACATTTCTGAATCTTCCAATGATACATATAAGTTCATTTAAAAACATACTAGTTAAAAGTTAAATAATTACCTGACATTTAAAAAAAAAGATAAACGCATTCTTGATGCATAGTTTTGTTTTTGATTTTTTATTTTAAAAAAAACACAAATCTTTAACATTTAATTTTAATAAAATCATCTTTACATTTTGAAAATTCTCCTCCAGAGATCTGCCACATCACTTGCCTATTTATCATGAAAATAGCCTTCATATAGGTTTTATTTTTCTCTCATGAATTTCAGATTACTTATTACCTTCTTATGCTTCATTTCCTAGATAAACCTGGTAGGATGAGTAGCAGCTTCAACCAGTTATCTATGGGATCCTGTTTCCATCTTAGGACATTAGGCTCACAAGAGTTAAGGTTCAAACTGCTTTTGATCTACATTCCTTCAGTGTCTGGCTTGGTGACACATGGACATCATATTCTTCTGTTACAAATACAGACAATACCAATCACTTCTAAGGTGGATTCTGAGAAATTCTTGCTGTGCCTCAACCAAGACATAGTCTTTAATGAAATAATAGGATCCTTACTTATTATCATAATTTTTATAGTGAAGTCCTCACATCAGACATTGTCCCCTGTCTCTGTCAATCACATACTGCAATTAACTTATTAAATTGCACTTGAATTGGATTGACTACTAGAGAGAAGAAACTAGAAAGTTCTTGAAAACGATTCTTCTTTTATATCCTTCAGACACTTCTGAATCAGGGAATGTGGGATCTGGATTTTCCTTGCATAAAAATTAATTTTTCACTTTTAACTTAAGTGGGAGAGAGGTTTTAAAAAACTATTTTAGTGAACTGCATAGTTAGAGTTCATCCCTTCCCACACTCTGCCCTCCAGAGGGGATGTAGCAATTCACATGGTGAGTAAAATATACTTAATACATTAACTATTAACCATCCAACAATATTAATCAAAATGTGAATTTAGCTTATAAACCTTTGCAAGACAGAAAATGAGTAAGATATAGTTCTCAACTCCAAATAACCCACTAGGTAACTGTTAAAAGAAAAATATGTCAAAAAAAGAGACAGAAATTGAGTTTCAGAATAGAAAAAAAAATCATTATCCTATAAAATCAAAAGTAAAATATTTATTGTGTACCTGTGGTGTGTCTGACACATGAGGCATGATTCACAATCTCTAATATTTCACAGTATAATGGTGGAAATGTGTAAACATGCAATATTACAATGCAATAAAAGCTGTATTTTAATTAAAGTATGAACAGAGTGTTAAAGAGACATATAAAAAGCATTGAGGGTCCCAAGAAAACTGAAAAATATTTTATACTAGGGACAAAAGTTCAGAAGAATCATGAAGGATCTAGGCAGTACCACACTCTGTGGAGCACACTGTAGAATGTGTAAGGACCCATGTTCAATCTTCCATTCTCTACTGGCAGGGGTAAAGCTTCAAGAGTGACGAAGCAATGTTGCAGGTGGTTTTCTCTCTTCCTCTCTAATATCCACCTTCCCATCTAGTGTCTCTCTTGCTCTAAACAAAAATTAAGAATATTTTTAAAATATAAAAAAAAGAACTGTGAATCTTCCCAGCATTATAATAGCACTAAGCAAAGACATGAAAAGTCCAAGTACATTTAAATAAGAGGGCTGTTTTTGTTCTAAAAAATGTACTGCAATTAGCTTTAGGTAATAGGAAACTAGAAATTTCCAATGTGAACTTGTATAATATTTAATATTACATACCTCTGAAACTTCATCCAAAACAAAAAGAAAAAAAGCACATGTATTAAATAACAAAATCTTGGATACAGGAACAAATAATTAACCTACAATTTGAAGAAAAAGTTCATAGGAAAAGTTCACAGTTGGTCAGCATTCCCATGATTTCTTTTATTTTACTTTATTGTTTTTAACTGGTTTATTTAGTTATTTGTTTATTCATTTATTAGAGACAAATAAATTGAGAAGAAGAGAGAAAGAGAGACATGTGTAGCATAACTTCTTCGCTTACAAAGCTTCTCTTCTGCAGATGGGGTCAGGGACTTGAACTCAGATCTATGTCCATGGTAAAGTGTGTACTCAACCAGGTGCCCTACCACCTGACCTACTATTTTATGTTATTTTTACCAGAGTTTTGTTTAACTCTGGTTTATAGTGGTGTGGGGATTGAGACCAGGATTTTAGAGCTTCTGGCATGAGAGCCTTTTGCATAATCATTATTAAGCTATCTTCCCCACCATTCCCATGATTATTTCAGTCCCAGAATGTATTCTGTATACTTAGGAATCCCATAAAACTTCAAGTGAATGTACTTGGCATTCTAGTTTCACAGAAAAGGAAGACATAGGAGTTAGAATTTCAGAATAAGGACTGAATAAGGCAAGTTGTATCATTCATGAAAGTGCACCATCTCAGAGCTCTATAATTATACATGCTACACTTTCACTCAGTGTATTCCCAAACTCAACTTTTTCTTTTTTAAAAAATATTTATTTTCCCTTGTGTTTTTTTTATTGTTGTAGTTATTATTTTTGTTGTCATTGCTATCACTGTTGTTGGATAAGACAGAGAGAAATGGAGAGAGGAGGGGAAGACAGAGAGGAAGAGAGAAAGACACCTACAGACCTGCAGGTGGGGAGCCAGGGGCTGGAACCAGGATCCTTACAAAAGTTTGTGCCATGTGTGCTTAACCCGCTGTGCTACCACCAACTCCCAAAGCTCCACTTTTTCCCAGCTCCAACATCTGCATCTGGGAGAACCACATAAATACTTACCTCTCTTCTCTCCCTCTCCCTCCCCTCCCCCTTTGCCTTCAGTGTTATTGCTGGAGCTTGGTGACTATAGAGTTCCATATACCATCCCCTCCACTGAAGCCTCCCCATTCTTTATACCTCAGGGAGTATGGAGAACAAAGATCTTTTTGGAGAGCAGAAAGTAGAAGGTCTGGCTTCTTTAATTGCTTCTCCACTGGATATGGGCATTGACAGGTTGATCTACACCCCCAGCCTGTTTCTGTCTTTCCCTAAGTGGGGCAAGGGCTCTCCAGAGGTGGGGTTCCAGGTGAAGTCATCTGCCCAGGGAAATCAGGTTGGCATCATGTTAGCATCTGCAACTTTGTGGCTGATAAGCCTTAAGACATAAAGTAGAACAAATTACTTAATAATTAAGTACCTAAAGGTAAGAATATAGCAGATGAAATTTGGGGTCTTTGTGTTGCGAGAAGCTGGGAAGTCTATTATAGGTACATTCCAAGGGGCCCATGACTACTAATTTTTGCCTGAGCCCAACAACTAAGATGCAGGTGGGCTTTAAGTATTGCCTGGGAAGATGGTATCAGAATTGGGAATAGGGTATTTATAGATAAGTGCTACAACTTCTTATGCATAGTTTTGCTTCTTTCACCCCAATGTGATTGCTCTATTTTTCTAAAATAAATAATCTTATCTCTCCATTTTCTAGAGGTCAGTGACAATGTAGCACTGTGTTTCCCAGACGTCAATTCCAAGAAAAAAAAATCTGATGGACTTTAAGCTTCTCACTGTCTATGAAATAAATGCAATCAGGTATTTCACATGTAATGGAAAAATTTGTGAATCTGAGAGTTTCTTTTTGTAGATGTAGAAAAAAATGTCTTCACTGGCAGGGATGATAGCTGCTTCTTGGCTGTTTCCATGCCCTTTAATGTAGACTAGTGGAATGATATAGGTTTAGATGCAAATAAGGAGATTTTAGTGCATAGATCACTGGTTGGTAAAATGTAGAAAAGAAAAACATAATTTTTCATTTTTTTTTACAGCTGTATTCCTTATAATTGGATCTTTACATATTCTCTACTATTACCTAGTAAGAACCATTGGCTCTATGTAAAATTTGACTGGTGAAGGAGTGATTATACCTAGAGACAAGAGTGACATTGACAACCTCCAGTTAATTTTTAAGTTATTACTAGAGTCTAATGAAAAAAGTGGTATTTAATACTTTTGAGTTTTTTCTTCTTGCTACAGATCTTCAAGCAGGGAATTATTTCTCACATTATCAGTTGGTAAGCTTGAGAACACAAGGAAAATATGTGAATTTGTTTGTGTACAGTGTGGTCTAGATGAATGGTGCTCCTCTTAAGCAGAAGATATTTTTGATTCAACATGACTACTTTCCTGTATCTTCAAGACTCTTCTGTTGAAAAATACAATAGCCATAGTTTAACATTGACTTTTATTTCTTAAAAAAACTATTTTATTTATTACTAATGAGAAAGTAGGGGGAGAACAAGAGAAAGAACAAGACATCACTTTGGTACATGTGCTGCTGGGGATTTAACTCAGGACCTCATACTGAGAATCTAATGTTTTATCCACTGTGCCACCTCCCAGATCACAACATCAACTTTTTTTTTTATTTATAAAAAGGAAACACTGAAAAAAACATAGGATAAGAGGAGTACAACTCCACACAATTACCACCACCAGAACTTTATATCTCATCCCATCTCCTGATAGCTTTCCTATTCTTTAACCCACTGGGAGTATAGACCCAGGGTCATTATGGGGTACAGAAGGTGGAAGGTCTGGCTTCTGTAATTGCTTCCCTGCTGAACATGGGCATTAGCAGGTCAATCCATACCCCCATCCTGTCTCTCTCTTTCCTTAGTGGGGCAGGGCTCTGAGGAAGTGGGGCTCCAGGCCACATTGGTAGGGTAGGGTAGGGTAACCATGTAGGCCCGGTTGGCATCATGATAGTATCTGAAATGTGGTGGCTGAAAAAAAAGCAAACATACAAAGTCAAACAAATTATTTACTAATCAGGAAACTAAAGCTGGAATATTGCAGACGAAGATTTGGGTCTCCATTTTGAAGATAGCTAGTAGGCCTATTTTAGGTATATTCCAAAGGGCCAATTATTATACTAGATTTTTCCTGAGTCTGGCCTCTGATATGCAGGTGGACACAGTTATTGTCTGGGGAGATGATGCCATGGCTAGAAAAGGGGCTAGAAAGCTGCATCAGGGAAGAGAGTAGCTTTCAAATATGGGAAAGGTGTATAAATATTGTTTATTGTAGACCCCATCGATTTTCAGCTTAGCAGCCTATATAACCTCTGCATCCCCGTAGGTCTGAGCTCACATTCTGTGGTCATGAGTAGGAACATTAACATTTTATATCCATATTCTCTGTATTTGAGTTATGCTTCCTCTCAGGCTCTGTTTCATGCCCAGAGTTCAAGTACCCTTCTATTTTCCCGTTGTGTCATATAGTCTTTCATTTTTCTTAAATAATTACAATTGACACGGTTTTTTTTTTAATTTCTTTACTGGGGGATTAATAGTTTACAGCCAACAACATAATACAACAGTTTTCACATGTCTAACATTTCCCAGTTTTCCACATAACAATTCAACCCTTCTACATCCTCCTCTGCCATCATGTTCTAGGACATGAACTCTCCCCCAAGCCCAGAGTTTTTTTACTTTGGTGCAATACACCAACTCCAGTCCAAGTTCTGCTTAGTGTTTTTCCATCTGACCTTGTTTTTCAACTTCTATCTATGAGTGAAATCATCCCATACTCATCCTTTTTTTTTCTAATGCATTGTTTTGTCTTTAGATAGATACAGATAGATGGAGATACAGAGAGACAGAGAGTAAGAGAGTGAAGAGACACAGAGGAACTTCTTTCAAAGTGCTGAGGACCAAGTTTGACCTGGGTCACTTACATTGCAAAGTAAGACACTATCCAAGTGAACATTTTTACCATCCCCACAATTGACTTCTATGTCCAAAGTATTTGTGTCTGAAGCAAAGACTGGCAAATAATCTCAGATTATATTATTCTTATTACTTTAATATACACTACAGTAGAGTTGCATAATTATTATAAATAATTTTGGAGAAAAGAACTAATAAAAAACATTGCTTGTAAAACAAAAAATCATTTTTGCCAAACTTTGAGTCCTGTCATTCATTTTAAATAACTTGAAATCAAGTTCAACAAAATGTGTTTGTAGG
Organism: Erinaceus europaeus; assembly: GCF_950295315.1. Taxonomy (NCBI): domain Eukaryota; kingdom Metazoa; phylum Chordata; class Mammalia; order Eulipotyphla; family Erinaceidae; genus Erinaceus; species Erinaceus europaeus. The sequence continues at coordinate 84,554,068 of NC_080169.1, forward strand.
TGAATTACTATTATTGCAAAGATTAATGTTAATTCAACTATTATCTCTGCTCGTTTAGCAGCCCATAAAATACTACAGAGACCCTCCCTCATGCAAACTCTCTCCTTAGTGACCATCATTGAGTGTCCAACATACAAATTTGTCTCACAAAATCTCAAGAGAACAACTTTGTCTTACCATATTTAATAGGAGTAAAACATTCTCTAAAGACTTTCTCATACATTCATATTTTAGTCTTACAAAAATACATTTGATATTTCTTCAATATTATTTTTGGAATTTTTAACAAAGGAGGAAGATACAATTTTAAGAAATGAACCCTTTTGAATTGCTGGTTGGAATGTAAATTGCTCCAGCCTCTGTGGAGAGCAGTCTGGAGAACTCTCACAAGGCTAGACATGGACCTTCCATATGATCCAGTAATTCCTCTCCTGGGGTTATACCCCAAGGACTCCATAACACCCAACCAAAAAGAGGTGTGTACTCCTATGTTCATAGCAGCACAATTCATAATAGCTAAAACCTGGAAGCAACCCAGGTGCCCAACAACAGATGAGTGGCTGAGAAAGCTGTGGTATATATACACAATGGAATACTATGCAGCTCTCAAGAACAATGAACCCACCTTCTCTGACCCATGTTGGACAGAGCTGGAAGGAATTATGTTCAGTGAGCTAAGTCAGAAAGATAAAGATGAGTATAGGATGATCCCACTCATCAACAGAAGTTGAGAAAGAAGATCTGAAAGGGAAACTAAAAGCAGGATCTGACTAAATTGAAAGTAGTGCACCAAAGTAAAAACCCTGTGGTGAGGGAGAGGGTGGACATGCCGCTTCCTGGGCTGGTGGGGAGTGGGGGTGGGTGGGTGGGATGGGACACAGTCTTTTGGTGGTGGGAATGGTATTTATGTACACTCCTAGTAAAGTGTAGTCATACAAATCACTAGTTAATTAATATGAGAGGGAGAAAATTAATTGTATGTCTCAAAATTTTTAAAACACAGACTGAGCCTTTTTAATATATAGGCTGTGTATTTGATATGCGGACTCTCTCAAAAGCCTAGAGACCAAGTAGATCAGAAGCAACCAATGGCACAGCTACATACAGGATATTCGGTACTATACAGCAAACCCTAACAAAAGGACTTTTCAAAATTAACCCAATTATCAAATAATGTGATGATAACATTAACTATTCATTGTCTTTTTGAACCCTAAGACAGCAGGAACCTCACGTCTCCACTTGAGAGCCTATATTCCTCCCAGTCCTGGAACCTTAGGATAGGGCCCACTTTCCCACATGTCTCTCCCAATCCATATCAAATAATATTGCATCTGCCAATTGCAACCTAATCAACGCAACGATTGCCACCTCAACATGCTTCAGCTCAGACTGTGTCCAGAGACTTCAGGTGTGGAATGACAACCCTTCAGCTTCATTACTTGGGTGAGACCTTTCCTTTCATAGCAATCTCTAATTCCATCCCAGGTGGATCACTTTCTAACAAAATCCCAAAACCTAGATATATAGCAGGTTCTGTGAAAGAGAGCATATGTTCACAGGTATCCATAAACTAGTGCAAAATATATACCTGAAAGCAGAAGTAGACTAGAGTTTGCAGTGAGTACCCCCCTAACACTTCCTCTCCACTATTCCAAGCTTTGGGTCCATGATTGTTCAACAATTTGTTTGGCTTTGTATGTTAACTCTCTTTTCAGCCACCAGGTTCCAGATGCCATCAGGATGCCAGCCAGGCTTTCCTGGACTGAAGACCCCACCAATGTGTCCTGGAGCTCTGCTTCCCCAGAGACCCACCCTACTAGGGAAAGAGAGAGGCAGACTGGGAGTATGGACCGACCAGTCAATGCCCATGTTCAGCGGTGAAGCAATTACAGAAGTCAGACCTTCCACCTTCTGCAACCCACAAATACCCTGGGTCCATGCTCCCAGAGGGATAGAGAATGGGAAAGCTGTCAGAGGAGGGGATGGGATATGGAGATTGGGTGGTGGGAGTTGTGTACAGTTGTACCCCTTCTACCCTATGGTTTTTAATTTATGGGATATGGAGATTGGGTGGTGGGAATTGTGTGGAGTTGAACCCCTCCTACCCTATGTTTTTTATGGTTTTTTATTTGGTTAATTTATCCTTTCTTAAAAAAAATGAATTAAAAAAAAAGAAATGATTCCTCTGACTGTAGTTTCTTTATTGTCTTAATATTCCTCTTCTATGTATATACATAAAGAATTGTTGATCAATACAACTGACTAGGAAAGCTCATTTACAACTTTTCACTATAGCAAATGTTATTACTTTATAATTTTCACTTTTTATATACTTTCTCCAGTTTAAAGTCTGCAATGAACTCATGATTGCAAATACTCATTTCATCAACTTCATGCTAATCTTAATCAGTATTTTTTCTTTCCAAAATTTCTTATGTTGTTATATATTTTCATATGCTCTCTTTGCACCCTACATGTCTTTTTTGTAATTAATTACAACTGCAGTTAATTACTTATTTAGTCTCTGTCCTCCTAGTGGATTATAAATCCCATGTCTCTTTAACTGCAGTCCCCAGTTCCTAGAAAAAGAGCCTGGCTAATCAAAGGTGCTCCATAAACGTTTTATAAGAGTGTAAGCATAAGGGAATAGATGAAGCAAAGCAACATATTTCCCATCGAGAGCACTGAAAAAAGATTTGGCTTTAGACAGATCTCACATCTATTTTGTTCAGTGTTATTTCATTTTTAAGTCTGCTCTTAAAAAACAATTTTTCATATGATTTTGTTAAACTTTACTCAATTATATACAATGTTCAGAAAAGCTTGTTTGATGTCCAAGAAACTTTACAAAAAGAAATTAAAATTAATAGTTTATGAATAGCACTTCTTTAACTGTTTCCTTTTTAGAGTTGTTTTAAAACTAAAACTATTTAGTTGTCAAATGAACTTTAAATATGAATTCCATTCAACTTTCAATGATTTTTCAAGATTCTCAGCATCCAAGGTTGGTATATTTAGGAAAATTATGCCAAGATATTACACCTCTTATAACTCACAGATAATTAATGGCACTGACATGTGTTCAGTTGACTTTTATCAAGGTTATTGAGTTCTCAGCTTATTTGAACATATATGAATATTGGATGTATTTTATAATTTTAGGTAAAATAACCATTGTTTCTTACAAATTTTATTGCAACATTTGTAAGCACTACATATATTCGTTGTTCTCTCTTTCTCTTTCTTTCTTCCTTTCCTGGTACCTATTTCTCCTTTTTTTTTTTTTTTTGGATAGAACAGAGAGCAATTGAAATTGATAGGGAGGGGGAAATAGAGAGAGAAAGAGAAAGAGAGACACCAACCAGTAGATCTGTTTCTACGCTTATGAAGCTCCCCCCCGCCCCATGCAGGTGAAGAGCAGGGCCTCTAACCCATGGTAATGTGTGCACTTACCTGAGTGTACTATTATTGTTATACATCTTTCAGCCCATTTGAATTTTATTTTTTTCTATTTGAATTTTATAATTGGATATATATCTTAGTTTGATTCAAAAATTGTAAAGCAATTTTAGAAATAAGCAAATAGTAGAACACTACTTTCTTAAGCACACAATTTCCAAAGTCATAAACTGAAACTAACTGTAAAAACAAGCTATAGTTCTGGGTACCTGATAACTTCATAACATTGTCTTATGCTCTTTCTGCCTTACTTCTTAAATTCCACCCTCAAATGAAATCATCTGCTATTTGTCCTTCTCTTACTTAACATGACTCCTTCAAGTTCGATAAGGGCAAATGGGGGTTGGACTGAGCATTAAGTCAAGGTGCATGATGGTGAAATGGACCTAAATTGTGGATGAAAGTATTTTGCAGAGACTTATTCTGGGGAGATGAGAAATTGTACAATTGTGCTATAAACCATTAAGCCCCAATAAAATGATTTTAAAAAAAGACCTTGTGCACTCTAATGACTTATCACTACATCTATTTTAGTAAAGGGAAAATAAATTTCTGTCTGTTTTTAATAGACATTGTCTTAGCCTTATAGACAAATCAACACCTAAATTTAAAAAAATGGACTGGGTAGCTGAGAAATAATTTAAAAAGAGAACGATAATGAAAAATGTTAGAAAAGAATGATGACTTTATGACAGCACTCAGAGGCAAAAGTAAGAGATTCTCAGAATTTATTTTTTTCTTTTCTTTTGCTCATCTCTGGCTTATGGTGGTATGGGAAATTGAACTTGGGACTTTGGAGCATCAAGTATAAAAGTTTTTTTGCCTACCATTATGCAATTTACTCCCCACCCCCTCAGAACTTTTGAAGCCAGTAATGTTTTTAATCATTTACTCTTTAAATTCTTTCTCAGATGTCTCAGTAAAAAATTACTCATTATACATATGAGACTTCTGTCCTTCAAAGAGAAAATTAAAAAAAAAAATGACAGACGTAACTATCAAGGCATCTTAACCTGATAGTCATACTAAACTTTATTTATTCTGATTTCTTTTGCATTTTATTGTACATATTTTCATACTTAATTATTTTCCACTTGCGTTCCTATTAACCTTTTGTCACCTTCTGTGTGGGCAGATGAGAGAATAAATATTTTGATGGTGACCTGAAGTATCAAATTAAATGAGGAAACTCCCTCTTCCATTTATAATGCTTTCTCTAAAGCCAAGAGGCAGGTTATAAAAAGGTGAAGGCTGAAGGACAAAACTGATCTTTTCATTGTCTAATAGAGTACATTTTAGGGTCAATGAGTAAAATAGTCATTGATTACTAAATATTAACTCATACTGGACGAATAAAAACCACTTATAAAGTTAAAATATATTTGTAAGCAGCAAGAAAAAGTGATCACTCCACTTGCAAGGAGTTGGCATGCCTCATCATCCAACCAGGGTTATATATTGTAGAAGCTAGACATTTCAGCAATGCATTCAAAGACCAACTTCCATTTCAGACATTAAAATGACTCAAATGATTATTATAGGTTGATCAACCAAGAGAGTTCTTTAATCACTCAGCATAATGTGAGAGTATAGGTGTTTAGGCAAATTTGGGGTAACAGAAAGATTGCAGTGCAGATTATTATCCATCAGGCCAGACAAGCACCTTCGTAAGCAGGTGCTTACAAAAGGATGGCATAATTTTAGGTAAATATCTCATACTTCTTTTCCATACTTATCTCTCATATTTATCTCTGCTCTTACAACTTTTGTCTTTTCTTTTATCTGATATTTGCAAGAGTATGAATTCTTTTTGGAGAGAGTAGTAGTCTGTGAAGCTTATCTGAACACTGAGCTACTCAGCATTAGCTCTTTTAAACATTATTATTATTTATAGGATAGAGACAGCCAGAAATTCAGACAGTAGGAGGAGATAGAGACACCTGCAGCACTGCTTCACCATTCTCAAAGCTTTCCCCCTGCAGGTGTGTGTGTGTGTGGGGGGTGGCTTGGGGCTTGAACCTGGATACTTGAGCACTGTAACATGTGCACTCAACCAGGTGCACCACCACCCGGCCCCAATATCAGCTTTTATGCTACTTTCTGTAAAACGGACTTAAAAAAATGAAAGGATGTAAAATCCTGTGTTTTGTTTGTTAATCTCACCATTTCAAAATAATATACTTCCTTCTCTTCCAGTAAAGGAACTCCAAGCTCCTGCTCTGTAAACAACACAGTAAAACTTTGTAAGGCAAACCAAGTCATGTGTCTTATGTTTGAACATATATTTAGTTACTGAAAGTTTTTTGGAATTGACCTTTACTTTGTATGACTTTGGATCAACAGTTTTTTTTTTCTAAAGTGAAAAAAACAAAATCTTCTGATATTAGAACTTCAACTGTATTAGCACATATATGCATATACTAACATACAATCTAAAACAATGTGTGTACAAGGTCATTGAAGTCTCTTAATTAAAAAAGTTATTAAGACAACTCAAACCAGAAGTGTTTCAATTAACGTTGAGTAAGCTAGAAAAATGTGGCTTTTATTATTTGTGTTCTGATCACCTAATAGCTCTCATAGCCCTGAATGGTTTTATGGGTTTTTTTATTAGTGTTTTATAAAATCATAGGTTTTTAGGAATACAGTTTCTCGCTCATATATGTGTATGTACAAGTCACCAACACTAAAATTTTCTACTCCACCCATAACCATCATAGTCTTCACAGTCTGAGAAAGTTTGGTTGTTATTTTTCTTTTTTCTCTTTGTATTTTTTTGGGGGGGATAAATGCTTATATCTTATAACTGGCTTGGGGTGATTCTTAAAAATTTGTGTGTAATTTCTAAGGAAATTATGAAATATTTTCATTTACAAAGCATGTATTATGTAGGTTTTACATTTCTCTTATCTTCTGAGAGGTTATTTTATTTATTTTTTTAATTTTAATTTTAACTTTTTTGTCTTTGTCTGAGTTCCACTGCTCTAAACCAGCTTTTTCAGATATAAAAAGAGAGGGAAAGAGAACCGGGTAGTGCAGCGGGTTAAGCCCACGTGGTGCAAAGGGCAAGGAGCAGCTTAAGGATCCAGTTTGGAGTCCCTGGGTCCCTATCTGCAGGGGAATCACTTCACAGGTGGTGAAGCAGGTCTGTAGGTGTCTCTCTTTCTCTCCCCCTCTCTGTCTTCCCCTCCTCTCTCCATTTCTCTCTGTCCTATCTAACGATGACGACATCAATAACAACAACAACAAAAAGGGCAACAAAAGGGAAAATAAATAAATATTAAAAAAAGAGAGGGAAAAGAGAGAGCCACCACAGCATTAAAGTTTCCCCTAGAATTTAGTAATCCCATAGAAATTACTAAATAATTCCATATCAAAATCTCAAGCATAGATCTTGAGTGACAAAGGTACCCTACAAAGTCAGTTGTACTTCCAGTACTGCCTGGGAACTTCGAATCACATAATGAAGACATTAACTTTGGTCACTTAATCATTATGGATTTTTTTAGATTTCTTCACTCTAAGGTTACTATTGTAATATTAAAGAGATTTGCAAGGCAAAGAAAGAGAAAAGCAAACCAAAGGATAGAAGCCCAGGTAACAGGTGACCTTGAGAAAGCTACCTGCCCCTCATCCTGCCCCTCCAGTGACAGGTCTTACCCTGACAGGTCATAAAGCTTTAAAAGTCTTGATGCTAAACTTTCCCCAGGCACAGCTATGCAGGAAAAGACATCAGTAACTGTAACAGGAACAAAGGCAACCAGACCCTGAGTAATGGGTACAAGTCTCACATCCTTAACCTTGCTGCCTTTATTTCTGAGAGAACGCCCTCTGCCCTCAGCACTTTGTAAGGTGTACCTTCTTTTTATTTATGGCCCAGAATTCTTTACTAGCACGAGCACTTTCTGTGGCCTGTTAAGAGTTAATAATTAAGTTCCTCCATGTTGACTTCATCAGCTGTAGCTTCCAATGTAGGGAATGGGAATACAGAACTCTGGTGGTGGGAATGGTGCAGAATTATATCTGCTATCTTATAATTTTGTGGATCAATATTAAGTCACCCATAAAATTTAAAAAGAAAATAAACTTTAAAAATTAAAAAAGGAAAAAGAAAAGAAAATGCCGGGATAGCCTGAGGGTACTTCTTCCCGAGCTAGTGCTCTCTGGGTTGGAGAGAACTCAACTGGAGCTGATCTAGGCTGCTGTGTGGGAGAGGGATCAGGAACTCGTGCTGCACCAACTTCCGCAGGAGATACACTCTGGAACTCTCGGAGCCAGAAAGCAATTTCCAAGTGTCTTTAATCAGAAGAGCAGCTGTTTTTATACTCTCCAAGTAGGGTGGAAACAGGATGTGATATAGAGAGGGTGGAGAGAAAAGTGACTGGTGAAAATCAGAGTGTGACAAAGAAGGGATCAGTGTGTGACATGGAGGGGGTAGAGCAGGAGAGAATCCTATCATAGAACCACCAATGCCCTGGAGTGCTTTATGTAAAAGTGATTTATGTAAATAGACCAAAGCTTTGGATCAGTAAAATCCCTATATAGGCATATGGTTAAGCAGAAGCCAGGGGGAGGTGGCAACTACCCAACAAGAAAATAGCAGGAACTATAAGAAACTGTTATAAACTAGAGGGGATTAAGGTCATTTGACAGCAAAATTCAATATGGCACATTAAGTTAGCTCTTAAAATAGTAAAAGAACATTAGTGTAAAGACTAGTAAAATCAGAATTAAGTCTATAGTTTCATAATATGTACTGTTATTTTCTGAGGTTTAACTATATTTATCTAACTTTTAAGCATTAGAGAAAACTGGTGAATGTAAGAGAACTCTGTATAGTGTCAAATTTCTGTTTGTAACTGTCCTGTAGAACTAAATAACTTGATATTAAAAATTTAAATGATATAAAAAATGAAATAAAACCCCATTTAGAATAGAAGAAGGAAAATAAATCAAATCTAAAATATATATATTTATCACGATAGCAAGATATTTTAAAAACTGATTCATGAAGAATTTGAGATCTGGGTGCCAGGCAGTGATGCACTCCACAGAATGCACATGCTACCATGTAGTGAGGACTTAGGTTCAAATTCTGAGTTCCTGCTTCAGTGTAGCAGTGTTACAGGTGTCTCTCATTCTGTTTCTTTCAATCTCTCTCTCTCTCTCAACAGAAAATGCACTCTCTCCCTCTCTCTCTCTATCTCTCATCTTTACATATTGGATAGAAACAACCATAAATTGAGAGGGAAGGGGAAATAGAGAGGGAGACAGGGAGACACCTGCAGCCCTGCTTCACCACTCGCAAAGCTTTCCTCCTGCAGGTGTGGACCGGGGGCTTGAAACTGGGTCCATGCACACTGTAACATGTGCACTTAATCAGGTATACCACCACCTGGTCCCAGTGCTCGCTCGCTCTCTCTCGCTCTCTCTCTCTCTCTCCCCTTCTCTCTCTCCTAGTGAGAAAATGAGAAGGGAAAAAAAACTGCAACCCGGAACTGTGAAGCCCTGCAGGCACTTAGCCCCAAAGATAACCTGGTGCCAAAAAAAAATAATGACCTAGAGGGTAGGATGGTGGCATCCACAGTTAAGCACATTTGTTACCATGCACAAAGAAATGGGTTCCAGCTTCTGCATCCCACCTGCCGGGGAGGGGGAGCAATGCTTCTTGAGCTGTGAAGCAGGTCAGCAAGTCTCTCTCTCTCTCTCTCTCTCTCTCTGTCTATCTCACCTCACCTCTCCCCTCAATTTCTCTCTGTCCAGATCTCCAGGAGTAGTAATGGGTTCATAGTGCTGGCACCAAGCCCCAGCGATAAACCTGGTGGCAGAAAAATAAAGAGAGAGAGAGAGAGAGAAAGGAAAGAAAGAAAAAAGAAGGAAGGGAGGAAAAGGGAGATCAATCTATATACAATAATTATAAATATGAGCTTGCAGATTAGATACTAAATTTAAAGAACTTGAATGTGGTTGCCTTTAGGAAGTAGAACCAGAAGAGAATGAGGATGGTGTTTGTTATTATAAATCATTCAGACCATTTTAATTTTATTTTTACATTTGAATCTTATAATGGAGTACATGTTTTAGATTTATTCAAAATGGTAATATATTTTAGAAATAAGCAAATAACAGACCACTACTTTCTTAAGTACATCATTTCAAGTACCAGAACAGTGCTGTAGGTACCATCAGTGGTTTCATTCCCAGTCACTAAGCATAATATCTATTACCTCCTAACCAAATAAACAGCATAATAATACTGATTGGCAAAAATTCTTTGCACTATTTAAAATTCTATCATACTATTTTGAAAACAAAAATTATGTATCCAAAATGTTTTGAAAATCAAGCTGTACTTTAGAAACACAACAGATTCTTTAGAAATTTGACATCCTACTTTCTGTTATAAAACATGGCCAATTTCAGCGGGAATCTGTGAGCATAAAAAGCACTTCCAATCCTTGCAGGAGGCACATAAAAACAATAAATATCTTTAAAAAATGTTTTCCTAAAAAGACTAGGATTAAAATCTCAAGGAAATAAGAAACTGTGGACTTGATTGACAAGCACTGCCAAGAGAGCAGGGTACAAGGAATGCTTTAATCTCAGTTCCAAGATTTATTTTAGCCTTTGTATTTTTTTCTCCTCTCCTTGATTCTACTTATTATCAACCCACTTTCTGCCTTCTTCTTCTTATTTACAATTGTTCCGTGTTTCTTATGTTACTTTCTTAAAACGGGTTTCTTTTGAAGTGTACCTTTTATCTCAGTGACTGACAAGAGACATTATTAATAATAGAGGTTCTAAAGTAATAGGGAACATATCACTTAATAGAACAGAAATAAGAGATCTTTAATGTAGCCATAATATTATCTTTCTGACAACATTTTGATGGCAAGTTGGTGGTTATCAAACATTATCCATAGAAGACAAGCCCAAAACATTAAGAATTCTTTATCTGTCTGTATCTCAGAGGTTAAAAAACTTAGTTGTGATTACTTTATTAATTGTTGTTATTTTATCATAAATTCATAATTATTCTGAATTATTTGGTTATAAGACTATTCTGAAAAATAAAACATGATAGTCTGGAAAGCAAGTTGAATGATACATATTACCATACTACCTAACCAATGTGATACTTCAATTTTTTCCATGTGATGTTTTTATGTTTTATAGTTACATTTATCTATAAAGAAATATTGGAGTCAATGCTTGAAGAAAGAAGGATATGAATATGTAAACAATGCTTTAATATAATGATATTTTCCTATTTCAATATAAATTTAATAGATACTATTATCACAAATATCAGCTTGTTTTATAAGCATATGAACATATTTTGTTATTTTAAAATTTTATTGTCAACTGTATGATTTATTAGAAAAGCACATAGGTGCTGAAACAAAAAATGTTTTATTTAAAGAAAATGAGTTTTATTCATTTATTAAATAAAGATAAAGTCTAATAGTAACTCTTTATAACAGTAAAATTAAAGGAAAAGTAGGCCCTCTATCAATATTGATCAATATTGTATTAACTCTTTATTTAGGTTATTTGTAAGAATACAGTCTACTTACCAAGGTGATACATTTTTGAAATTCAAACAACAAAAAAGAATATTTCCTTCAGTCTTTTCTTGACAGTCCATTTGCACTGGTAAACTCTTGACAAAAGAGTGGAGAAAAAAATCATTAAACTTAAGAAAGGGGGGAGGGTTTGAAACAATAGAATATCAGAGGTACATTAGGGTTCAGTAAGTTAATCAGCTCATGCTATTTTCTAATTAGATGTAAACAAACATCCAAAGTAAGTTGTATAGTATATTTTAATGTTTTCTATAATATTTAACTTTTACTGTAATGAGTTCTAATAAACCGTTTCAGAACATAAAAGCATATTTATTGAGAAAGCAGCATCTCAAGGTTAAAAGAAAGAAATATCTCAGATTATTAGAACTGTACATGATGTAGCTTTACAAAACTACAGAACTTATAAAATAATCTATTAAGGAATGTATTTTCATCTAGCTATGTGGTTATGAATCCAATTCAATTTCTACTACTATTTAAAAACTTACTCCTATAACCCTTAAAACTCAATATTTTTGTTTACAACTCTATAACATATCTATTTGGATTTCTAAAACTCATTTTAAAAACAGCAGATCAAAGACTGAAAGCAAGTGTGAGCACATAACTCCCAACACACACACACACACACACACACATACACACACACACTTTGACAGTTCTAACTTCTATTAATATTCTTTTCCCTCTATTAATCTAGAAAAACACCACAGTTTACTTGCTTGCTTTCATCCTTTTCTTTCTTTTCTTCTTCCCTTTTGCCTTTATTCCTTCTGTCTCCCTTTCTTTCTTGCTTCCTTCTTTTGGTGCCACAGAGATCATTGCTGGGATTTGGTGCCTGAACAGCAGCTCCAATGCTGTTTCTGTAATTATTTTTTTTTCTTTCCTTTTTCACCACAGTGTTACACACACACACGCACACACACGCAGAGAGAGAGAAGCAGAAACACCTACAGCACTGCTTCACCATTTGTGAAGCTTCCTATCTGTAACTGGTGACAAGAAACTTGGAACCTTGTCCTTGAGCATGATAATGTGTGCATTCTACCAAGTACACCACCACCCAGTTCTGATTTTCACCACTTTCTTTATTTTTTATTTCATTTGATAGAACAGAAGGAAATTAAGAGTGGAAGAGGAGATAGAAAAGTAAAAAGTCTTCACAACATTTGTGAAGTTTCCCCCCTGCAGGTAGAGGTATGGGGCTTGAACCCAATCCCTTCCACATTAACATGTGCACTCAAGTGGGTGTATCACCATCCAGTCCCCAACTATTTCATATCACTTCAACTACACACTTACTCAAAGAAATTTTATGTTTTGAGGTGTCTAAATTCTGCAGCTTCTTACCTGATTTCTCCACTTATACCACAGAGTAGGATATAGTAACTGTATTCTCCTTACTGAGTATGATCTTTTCTCCTCTTCTTGTCTATTCTCATAGAAACTTCAGTGTCCTTTAAAAATATACTTCAAATCTTGCTGTTCTTTCCACACAAGGCCTTTTTGATTTCCGATTTCCTTCAGAGAATGTACAATTTTTAGGATGTTTTCAGATCATAAAGTTGATGTTGGTATGCTTTTGAAAACCCCTTCTGTTTCATTTGGTTTAAATTCCCCCTGCTTAACACTATTCTATTTACATAACCACTTCATTCTATTTACATAACCGCTGTTAACAAGCACCACCCTCCCTCCAGGGCATTGGTTCAATCCCCACTGGTTCATGATATGTTTTTGCTCTGCCCCCTCTCCTTGTCACACTCTAATTTTCACCAGTCACTTTTCTCTCCACCCTCTCTGCGTCGCATCCTGTTTCCACCCTACTGGGCTAGTATATTTATAAGGATAAGATTGTAGTTTTTAGTTTAGCTTAGTTTAGCTTGGCTTAGATTGTGCTGCGTCCTGCATGAATAAAGAGATACTGCCTACAGCTCAACCATGAGTCCCGGGTCATCTGTCTCCCGTCAATGAAGCTCAGCCCAACAAGTTGTAATCTCTATCTGACGTATCTTCATAGCCCTATTTTGCTTTATTATATTCTCTAATAGTTATCACTATTTACAATTTTTCTGTTCAGTTATTTAAAAATTTCTGTCAATTGTCATTATAATCTAATCTCCTTTAAAGTGATAGCACTTGTCTTTTATCTTTATACTGAGTACCTAAAAAGTGTCAATTTTAATAAATGTTTCTGAATGAATAACTGTATCAAATAATCAATGCAAAATATATAGTAAAAAGAGTTGATAATAATTGTTAGGTGAAAAAACAAATTAAGGAGGAAATGAAAATGTTCCTGGAATGAAAATAAAGACGTAAGCTATCAGAATATTTTAGACACAACTAAAGTACTAAGAGGGAAATTCATATCTAGACAGGCACACATCAAGATACAAGAAAACACACAAATAAACAACCTGACTTCACACCTCAAAGTATCAGAAAAAGAATAAAAGAAACTCAAAACAAACATATCGAGTGAAATACCAATAATAATAGTAATAATAATAATTCAGAAATTAACAACATTGAAAACTAAAGAACTATACAAAAGATCAATGAAGCTAGGAGCTGTATATTTGAAAAGGTAAACAAAACTGACAAACCCTTGGCCAGACTCACTAAAAAACAAAAGGAGATGACTCAAATAAATAATATCATAAATGAAATTGGTAGGATAACAAAAGACACCACAGAAATCCAAAGCATTGTACAGTGCTCTGTGAACAACTATATGCCATAAAACTAGAAATTCTGGAGGAGATGGATACATTTTTAGAAATAATCACCCTCCCCAGATTAAACCAAGAGGAAATGCAGCACTTGAATAGACCAGTTATGGCCAAAGAAGTAGAAGCAGTCATCAAGAACCTTTCCAATAATAAAAGTACAAGCCCAAATGGCTTTACAAATGAATTCTGGGAGTAGGTCAGTAGCGCAATGGGTTAAGCTCACCTGGTGCAAAGTGCAAGGGCCTGCTTAAGGATCCCAGCTCCCCCACCTAAAGGGGAGGCTCTTCACAAGCGGTGAAGCAAGTCTGTAGGTGTCTTTCTCTCTCCCTCTCTGTCTTCCCCTCCTTTCTCCATTTCTCTCTGTCCTATCCAACAATGATGACATCAATAACAATAGCTACAACAATAAAACAAGAGCAACAAAAGGGAATAAATAAATAAATAAATTCTACAAAACCTTTAGAGAAGAACTACTACCAAATACTCTTCAAGCTCTTCCAAACTATTGAGGACAAAGGGGGTGCTCCCTAACACATTTGACTCATATTCTTCCCAGAGGTTTGGAACTAATTCCTATCTGTGGACAAGCTGATTACTAATTAATTCCATGTTATTCTTGAATTATAGGTTACACAATAAACACTCTAAGTAATAAACTCACAATAAACAATCTTTAATTGTGTCAAACCTCATAAATTGACACAATTTTAGTTGTGTCAAACCTCATTTACCTAACACTTAGCACACGTGAACATCCTTCCCATGGATTAAAGTCTAAGAGTTCTCACAAACTAAAGGGAAGGTAATGTATTCAGTGAATAACACCTTTCCTCCAGAGTATAATCTATTGTTTAAAAAAATACATATTTTCATGAAACTGAAGTCCTGAAATTTTGTGGTATTTTTAAATCCATAAAAATCAAATAAATTTTGATTGAAAGTAGAATATTCCCAATAAATTCATAATTCAATTAATAAAAATTAATTTTTCTATCATCCACTAAGGTACATTGTGTATTGCAAAGCATTTCTATATATCCACATACATTTCTATCATTCTCTGAGACAAAATAGGGTCCCTGTGATCTTTATGATAATCTGTCTCCATAATGAAAAACTCAGTATTTTATAAATGGCCTTTCTACTAAATCTTTTATTGTCTTTATTTAGGACCCTATTACTATCAGTTAAAATCAAGTTAGGAATACTTAAATGTGCTGTCAAAAATTTTAAAATAATCTTCATAGAAATAATAAGTTCTTGCTAGAAGAATTGATGTTGGATAGTGACTATTGAGCTGCTATAATTATTACTATGACCTAGCACATTATATTGTAAGATAGATATTTTTTACTCCGCATAAGGCTGTTTCTTGGGTATAAGTAAAAGAATTTATAATACTTGAATTTTTGGTGGCTACCATGTTAAATTATTTCATCCTACTGTCAATTCCATAAAAAGTGAAAAAAAAAAACCAAACAGGCTGTCAATCTGTTAAATCATTTTATAGGTAAGTCTACTGTGAACAACGGGAGTTTATTTATGTTAGGTAGTACAGAGTCTTCAATAAGGCCTATCCTACCTCTTAATAAAAATTTTGCTATCAAACTTATATGCACTGATTCAAACTGCTTCTTATAATTGTTTATGTTTTTTTTTATTTTTCTCCTGTTGCACTTGTTGTTTATCATGGTTGCTATTATTGTTGTTGTTATTGCTGTCGTTGTTGGATAGGACAGAGAGAAATCAAGAGAGGAGGGGAAGACAGAGAAGAGAACGGGAAAGAAAGACATCTGCAGACTAGCTTCACTGCCTGTGACCCCCCTGTAGATTGGGAGCCGGGGGCCTGAACCAGGATCCTTACACTGGTCTTTGTGCTTCATGCCATGTGCACTTAACCCGCTGTGCCACCTCCCAGCTCCCTAATTGTATTTTGGTATAGTAAATTTATTTTAATAATTTTTATCCTTTCCCATAGGAAATATTTATATTCATTCTTTTTAATGACTTAGAGTTTTTTTTAACTTTTTAAAAAATTTTTTTAACTTTTTAATTTTTTTAACTTTTTGATATGATATATTTCCATTGATATGAGTTAGCAGTCTTTCAAAATGTATTGGCAATTCAGAAAAATTAACTGTCAATATAACAAATAATTCAGTTCTTTGCCTCCTTTATTAAACAAATATTTACTAAACATTTGTTACATGACAAAACTAGAGAGTACTAGAATGTTTATAACCAGGGTGAATAAAATATAATTACTCTACTTCATAGCTTGATTAAAAATAAGCTTTACTATGGTGCAAATTTTCCCAACATACAAATTATTATCATATTATCATAATCATAATAATTTACACTATTTTTCTGGAGTTTAGGTTTTGAAATTTAAAAATATTTCCTAACCTAATATTTCCAACATGCAGACTATGAAGAAAGTTCTATATAAATAAAATTTACTGATTAAATGGTACATACCCCGGATAATAATGTTCCTTCAACACTGTAAAAAGTACTGCAACAGAGAAATCTGTTTGCTTTTTTAGTTCTAAGCACAGTGGACTTTTTGATTTTAGGTTAATATTTGTAAAAAAAAATACCTAGCACAATACTAAAGAACTCATATTTTGCTAAATATAATTTGATCTACATACCCACAGTTCAACTTGATTTCAGTAATAAGGTTTAAGACATGTTATATATTTTCAAATATTTATTTATAAACGTAATCAATCTGTGTTATTAATAGCTATCTAAATTTAAGGCTAATAATCTTAACCTTAGGAATGCCACATCAGTATTTAGATTAGTGGGTTTGTTTTTTGTTTTTTTTTAAATCTCTTCTTTAGCTAGAACTGGAGCTAGATATTTCACAAACATATTCAATAGTGAGGGAAATACACTATCTTGATGTGATTTATTAATTTGTTGATTCTACAAATGTCTACTAGTCCATTTCTTCATCAGGTTTTGTGCTAGGGAATGAGGATGCAAGAACATGACAAGACACTTGCACCAAGTTTGTTAGTTTGTAGCTACTAAGATAGATACATTAATTCAATGACGTGGAGACAAATGAATAACTGGCAAATGAATAGGTGTTATAAAGGAAGGTTTCAATTCCTTATTCTGACAAAAAATATTGCTCCAGTGGTCTCTCCTAGTTATATAAATATAGGACACAGCCTCAAGGACTGATCACTACCTGGGAAAACAATATAAAGGGGAATCTTTACTTGCAGTGGAATAGCACTGTGTAAACTCTCCTATTTTGCTTCTCCCTTTTATCACTCTCTACCAGGTAAAAGAAAGTAAAAAAAGAGAGACTGCCAGGAACAGTGGAATCCTACAGGTATGAAAAATAATAACAATATTGAAACATAAATTGTCAATCAATTTTCCTGTTCTTGGAAAAAGAATTTGGATAGTATAGTACTCAGAAACCCTGAGAAACCGCATTGACTGAAGAAAAAAAATTAACAGAATAGACCTGTGATATCTTTCCTTATCAGTAAGTACAATGGTATTATAAGGTTCTATCTTGGTCAAATCAACCTGAAAAGCAAGTAACTGTTAGGCTTCTCCCAAGAAAGGGTTGCCATACTTTCCTTCTAAATGACAAATCTCAGGCCAGCTTGATTTTCCTTTTCCAAATCCCAGAGTCCATGTTGTTGTTGTTATGAAAAATGGGTGTAAAGTTGCAAAAAATTGACACCACCAGTCACTTACATTAAAGATGCTCCATAGAAACTATTTGTGTAGTTATTTTTCTTTTTAATCTGATTCAAGCTGATAGCATTCATATTGTTTGCAAACTTAGAAAATATCATATATAATTAAATTTTAAGTTAATTGCATCTGAAAAAAAGAGACATAATCTCCAGACTAAATTTATTCAGTGTTTTTTTTTTTTTTTTTACATTCAAGGTACAAGAAGTATACCATTAACTAGATTCAAATAGGTCTCCACTTTAGTGTACATTTTCCAAGTTTTCAGAAAGATATCTCATACTTAGATATTCTCTTTCCTTTTTCTGCATAGTTATAAATTTCTGGATGTTTAACCACATGGAGACAGTTATCATTGTGACTCTATTAATCTAATACTTATAAAATTAATAAATGGCTACTTGGATCTGTATTTGTGGATTTTATTTTACATGTTAGAACAGAAGCTTGGTGTGTAGCTACAATATAAATTTTATATTTAGACTAGATGAGAGGAAAATTTAAAAGTAGTTTAAAATCTGTCACTTGAAAAATAAAATTGATTTCTTATTCCACCTCCCTGTGACCCCCCCCCCATGGAATTTGACAGCTTGGAGCTGTTTCCAGACAGAAGACAGAAAGAGACAGGGGGAGAGAGAGAGACAGAGAGACAGAGAGAGGAAGCTATCATAGCACTCACTTTCGCCAGGGTCAAGGTGGGCTGAACTCAAACCTAGACAGTATACATAACTTAAGCAAAATAAAAATTTAGAAACTGTTTGAATACAAAATAACTACACCTCAACAGAATGAAGTCGTTTGATCTTACATGCCAGCTGCTACATGTTTCCCACAAATCACAGCAGCATCTTATTTTATAATCCCATTGGGATTTGCAATATGAACATAGTTATATGTAACTTGTAATTTTTTAAAAAAATATTGGTGATTTAATATTGATTTACACAATTATGAGATAACGGGTAGAATTCCTTACTGCTCCCACCACCAGAGTTCTGTGTTCCTATCCCCTCAACTACAGTAGTTCTCCTAAGGTCACAGATATCATTTGATTATTATTTCTGTAACTATCTATATGTATATTTATATCTGCCCCCTTTTTTATGGTCCTACCTTCTCTCTCTGTCCCTTTTTTTTTTTCCAAGTCTCACCTACACCTGTTAATTCTTTCAAATGTCCTTCCATTTTTTCCTCTTCTCTCTCCAGGTCCTGATGGAATTGGAGTTTAGAGCCCTCTGGTTATCTCCCCCTAATATTCCACCCCCCCCTTCTGTAAGTATGGATCAAAATTCTTTATGGGGTACAGAAGGTGGAAGTTCTGTCTTCTGTAATTGCTTCTTTACTAAACATGGGAGTTGGCAGGTCAATCCATACCACCAGCCTGTTTTTACCTTTTTCTACTTGGGTGGGGCTCTGGAGAGATGAGGTCCCAGGACATATTGGTCAGAATGATATCATAGTAGCATCTGCACCTTGGTGCTTGAAAGGTGGTAAGATATAAAGCAGGACAAAATGTGGAACTAAAATGGAACTAAAAAGTAGGAATAAGGAATGCAATAAATCAGAATATAGATCTTAGGGTGGATAAAAGCTAGGAAGCTAAGTATGTTCTTGGAGGCCCATGACTTTTTGAGCTTGATGCTTCACATGGAAGAGTGCTAGCAATATTGTCTGGGAAGATGGTGTCAGAGTTGAGAACAGGGATAGAAAGCTGAATTAGGGTAGAGAGTAGCTACCAAACTCAAAGAAAATATACATTTTTTTAAACATATAATTATTCACCCCATCAATCTGACCCAGGTCCCATATATTCATATTTAGCACCAGAGCCCCTGTCAGGCCGAGCTTGAAGTTCATGGTTACAGCTGGAAATATTCTAGCATGCACACATTTCAGAACCAGTCTATTTAGAGTGGTATGGCAGGCTGTTCCTACTGTCTCTTTGGAGAGTGGAGTAGACCCTACCACTCATTACATAGCCTGTATTTTAGAAATTAACTGTATTGCATTTCTCTAAAACACAAATTGTTGCATATATTTGACTGCCTCGATAATGATACAATGCTTTTTTTTGGGGGGGGGGGGCGGCTGCTTAAAATAGAAGACTACTATAAAACTGACTAAGACATCACTTGCTTTTACAATGAATGCAAATAAAAAGGACATGCCCTAAGGAATTCAGAGGTTTTAACCTAACTAAATACAACACCCTGAAAGTGAAAGTAGGAAAGCATGCTATTTTATCTCACAGGAAACATTCTGATTCTGGTGTCTCATTCTCATGACAAAGGTGGCAACCAGAATAGAGAATAGCACAGCATGGATCCATCCTCCTGACAAAGACAGGAAGAAGACTGGAAAATAATGCAAAGTTAGCACCTTCTTGTTCAAATATATTGTAATCTTGGGGTCTTCCTCTCTCCTAGAAAATATGTGAGGCATTTAGACCTGACAAAATGTAACTGTGATCTAATAATTGCTAGACTTCAGGTTTTAGAGGATTTCAGGGTTTGTTTTATAAATAGGAAGGCATATTGTCATTCATAAGTATTTTCACTTTCCCAAAAAGTTTTTCTCTTTTTTTGAAAAGGAAAAATACTTGTTATATCATGTAATCATATAGAAGACAGAATCAAGGCTTTTCAAATTTTGAGGAATGGTTATTCAGATTACTATTAGCAAGAGAAACTAATTTGTGTTGGAAAAAACAGGGAAAAAAATTACTGCAAATGCTGCAGTTACAAAATATGTCATTGTAATTAGTGGTAGTGTAAAAAAAATGGTTCAACTCTTTATATATGCTTGAACATGTCATTGTGTCTATATGGGGATAGAAAAATATAGAATATGGTAATAAAACAAATTTACAAAAGTAAGAAATAGTACCTATTGTTGCTTATTACTAAAAGTTGCTCTTGTCAAAGCTTTATAAAAGCAAACTGAAAAAAAATTTTTTTTAAATAAAGCTTGTATGCAAATACTATCATTTCGGTATTTAGTTTATTTTCTGTTATAATTCAACTATTCCAAGCTGTAATTAGGTAAATTCATTACAAATTCAACAGATGGTGACTGTTTAAAATAAAATATCTTGCTGGGCAGGCAAGATAGTTCACAGAGATCAGAAAAAAATATCTGCCTTACCACATTGCAACTCAGGTTTGTGTCCAGGCCCCAGCTCACTGGAAGTAACTTCAGTGTTTTGGTGTCTATCCCATTGTCTCTTTTGTCTCTCTGTCTCTGCCTCACTGTATCTATCTGAAGAAATGGTGAAACTCAGGTAAGAATAAAATAAAAGTTTACTATCATAAATTCTCAAGCATAGATTCTAAAAACCGTTTTATTTTTCCTATGTCATGATTTTGAACTTCCATAAAAATATTTGGAGTTCAGACTGGTGAGATATCATTATGATTACGCAAAAAAAAAGTTCATGCCTGAAGCATCATAGGCCACAGTTTCTGGTCAGAACAAAAAAAAGAAACATTTTGAGTTCTTGTAGCCACACATACTTAATATATGGTATAATGTGGATGGAATCTTGAAACTAAGGCAAGGAGTGAAGTTTATTCTAAGTTTACTACACTATGAGAAATGTATTATTCAAAAACATGTGGATAAAATTAAATCAATTTTCCATAGGGAAAATTATCTGGAAATGATGTCAAATATTCACTGACGGATAAATACGATCTCAAAAGTGACTTATTGAAAGGGTTCATCATGATTCTGGGCTATGCATTCATATAGTTTTTTCTCTTTTAGGATTTCTCAACAGTGGTTACTCTTGGCTTATATGAAATATGAAATTGGGTATTTAGGTATCTGCTACACTGAGCTAAGTGACATCTTGAAAATCTAATGATAGAGACACAAGTGGGGGCAGGGAGTGATTGGGTAAACATAGTAACATGTCCAATGACCCTGGTACCAGCCCTCACTCTCCACCTGCAGTAGGAAAGCTTCTCTCAGTGAAGTAGGTCCTCAGGGATTTATCTTTATTTCCCTTTCTCTATCTGCCCCCTTCTCAATTTCTATCTGTCCTATCAAATAAAAAAAAAGGGTGGGAGAAGGTAACTGGGAATTGTGAGTTAACAGTGCCAACACAGAGTTCCAGTGACAACTCTGGTGGCAATTAAAACAAACAAATAAAAAAAACTAAAACCTACCTAAACATATAGGAGTTGTAACTCCCATGTGGAGTGAAAATCTTCACTCTCAAACTACTCTGTCCTTGAAACACTATCCAATGCCCCAGAAAGAAGAATAAACAACTTGAAGAAAAAGTAAGTAGAGGTAGACTACCTGAATTTTTGCAGGGGAAAAAAAAAAAGTCAGGACTGACTATCTAATGTGATGTAGTAGTGAAGATAACGTAGCATGCACTGCAAGAAAATGAAATTATGGTGCCAGGTGATGGTGCACCTGGCCAAGCACACATAGTATCATACAAAAGGATTCAGGTTTCAGCCCCTGCTCCCCACCTGCAGGAGGGGGACATAGGTCTGCAGGTGCTTATATTTCTGTCTCCCTTTCTGTTTCCCTCACCCCCTCAATTTCTTTCTTTCATTTCAGTGAAACAGAAAGAAATATCAATAATAATAAGGCCATAGAGAACACTGCTGGCACAGAGTCCCAGAGATAATCCTGGAGGCAGAAAAAAGGAAGAAAGAAAGAAAGAAAGAGAGAGAGAGAGAGAGAAATGAAGAAAGGAAAATAAATTGTTCCATGGTATTGGCTCAGTGTCAGGGTTTGTGCTTTGAATACGCAAGGACCTACATTCAGTTCCCAGTATAGAATAAAAGAATATGACAAAGCAATTGCCAGGGCACTCTCTATCAATCTCTATCTCTTGATAAAAGAAAAACAGTTTTAAAAAGCACATGTAATAATCAGTCAATTAGCAATTATAAGAGAGATGAACTAAAAAATAGAAACAATAAAGCTAATTGAAGTAGACTTGAAACCTTTTAAACTGTGTAAGTATATAGAAAGAATGTCAGGAATACTCGCTTCCAGCTTCTATAAGGCCAACATCACTTTGATACCAAAAGCAGACAGGGACACAACCAAAAAACAAAACTATAGACCAATATCTCTGATGAACATACATGCAAAAATATTGAACAAAATTCTAGCCAACCAGATACAGCAGTATATTAAAAAGATTGTTCATCATGACCAAGTGGGGTTTATCCCAGGCGTGCAAGGTAGGTTTAATATATGTAAATCAATCAACATGATCCACCACATCAATAAAAGCAAGACCAAAAACCACATGGTCATATCAATAGATGCAGAGAAAGCCTTTGACAAAATACAACATCTCTTTATGATCAAAACACTAAAAAAATGGGAATAGATGGAAAATTTCTGAAGATAGTGGAGTCTATATATAGCAAACCTACAGCCAACATCATACTCAGTGGTGAAAAACTGGAAGCATTTCCCCTCAGATCAGGTACTAGACAGGGATGCCCACTATTACCATTACTATTCAACATAGTGTTGGAATTTCTTGCCATAGTAATCATGCAGTGCCAGGAGCCATTTCTCTGCTTGAAAAGCTTTGAAACAATGGAAGCCCTTGAGACAAGTTTTCATTTCCCCCACGGGCAGACCAGTTCCCCTCAGGTAGACCATTTATCAGAAAACAAGTGACACAACACATAGTTGTGGTAACAAACATGGTTTCGGCCATTTTATGTTGCAAGGAACATTCCACTTTGATGATTGCTTCCCCTCCTCCTCCTCCTCAAGCACTTCCCCCCTTTCCCCAAAGCCTTATAATGCCTGTGAACACAATAAAATTTTGCAGCTTGATCAGAATCCTGTCTTGCTGTCATTCTTTCGTGTCTCTTGTCCCTGTCATTCCAGGTCCCGAGGTTCCTAGCCCCTATTCACCGCCCCGCTGGCCGGGTCATCTGGCTCCCGAACGTGGGGCGAAGAAGCCTTCTGGACCTAGGAACACCGCTGATTGAGAGGATAGGTCTATCCAAATTCACTGAGCCACTGCAGCTGAGTGAGTAACGCAAAGGCTCACATAGATCGCCACGGAACTGCCCAGCCATGAGTCGCATCTGGAGGAGTGTCACAGCGGCGAGGTAAGCACTACCATGGGAAATGAATTTGGTAAACAAGACTTGTTTATTAAAGGACTCAAGGAGTCCCTCAAGACACGAGGAGTAAGGGTTAAGAAAAAGGATTTCAAGAAGTTTTTTTTATTTTGTGAGTGATGTTTGTCCATGTTTTCCCTTAGAGGGGACTATTGATGAAAAAAGTAGGAAACTGTTTAAGAGATTTTTATGAGACCTTTGGTCCAGAAAAGATTCCATTCCAGGCTTTTTCTTATTGGAATTTAGTAAATAATATACTCAAAGTCTATAAACATTGTCCTGATGTACAGTGAGTCATGAGAAAGAGAGAGAGAAAAAGTCTTACAAGGACATTCCTGGACACCTTCTGTTTGTGAGTCTGTCTCTATTCCCATGCCTGATTCAGGAGGCCCCGCCCCTGAGGCACCTGCTAAGTGCCCTCCGGTTAAGATTTACCCCTCTTTGACAACCTTAAGAACCCCCGCAAATAGCACAAAAAACAGCTTCCCTTAGAAAATCAGTAGGAAAAAAAAAAAAAAAACGAGAGCATTTACAATTAGTTAAAGAACTGTGGGCTCTTGATTTGGCATTATCTTAAAATTAGCCAGCCAAAAAGATCCAGCTTTTTCCCCTCTACTCTCAGAAAGCATTAAACCAATTCTGAGTGAGATCTTATCTGGCTAGCAAGTTATTCTTTAGAAAAAGAATGAAATCAAACAAACAAGACGTTCTCTTTAACTTAAAAGCTATTAATCAGAGAACCAGTACACACTTTTGATAGAAATTTAATGATTTGTTTCTTTAAAACTGTAAAATGCACCTTAGCCCCCACCCCCCAAAAAAAAACTTTCAAAGATTTTTCTCTGCGCTTCTCCATGCGTGGCAGTAAACTAAGCCTGCCTGTTCCATCAACGCAGCCAATCATGGCACAGAGCTCCTGCTCCACAGATTGGCAAAGACTTCAGTCAATCATTCTTAGCCACAAATGCCCCTCCTGGGAGGCTGTGAGTTATAAATCCAAAAGCCGCTTTTCAAAGGGAAAATTTTTCTTTTCACCAAGAATGTCTGTTTTAAGTCTATATGCTAACCTTGTTTTCATTAATGTGTGTTAACCCCTAAGTAACTAAAGTTTGTTTTAAGTTTTAAATAAGATTTAGTTAAGCTAAATGTGGTTTTAAAGATCCCGACTCATAGAGTTGGCATACCTTTACCAGAGTAAAATATAGGACAGTTTCATCCTTCTCATAGCTAATATCAGCATCAATTCATTAGTTAAAAGATTTTCTGAGATCTCTAGGCGTGGTAAAACGCCTCTGCAGTCTCTCTCACTCTTGTAAAAATTCTAAATATTACCAGCACCCCAATACCAACTGCCACTGTTTGTTAATTTGTTAATTCCATGTTTGAACTGGCTTTCTAATAACCCAGTCAGTGTAGAGCAGTGGCCTTGCCAGGAAAAAAAGGGTTAAACATGATATTCCTGGCCTGATAAAAATTTTTTATTCAACATATGTGATTCAACAAAATTATTTAGTGTAAAATGGTTATCTTAACAGTAAAAATTTATTTTGACCATTTCAGCTATGAGGTTTATCTTAGCCTTTTAAGTTACCTATCCAAATCAAAGTAAAAGATAAATTAAGTTGTGTACCCACCCTTGTTCATAGCTGCCCTAAGGGTGTGATAGCTTTGTGATAAGCAAAGATCCTAACAAACAAAGTTTAACATTTTACTTAAAGTTGTTTAAGTGACTCAAAAAAAAAAGTTTTAAAATACTTTCTCAACTAAACAGGCAAAACTGGCTTGGGTTAGTAGAATATAACACAATGGTTATGTTAATTATTTACATGCCAGAGGCTTTTGCTCTGGTTTTCCTCTTTATATCTTTCTGCTTTTAAAAATTATCTGGTTTGTTTTAAGACGCTGTCAGAGATTTATTCTTGGCAAATGGTGTTTTTGGTCTGATAGAAGATTTGTTTTGGTAAATCCTGATTTACCAAAATTATTATTTTAAACATTTAAGCTATGTGATTTTATTTTAGCCTTTTAAGTTGCCATATTAGAGTTCTAAGGAGCAAAATCTATTAAGAGTTTTATATCTATGCTTACTCATGATAGCCTTGTGATGAGTAAAGATCTTAGTAAACTAAAGTTATAATAGTGTGCTTAAACTGTCTAATCAGTTTAAAATAATGCTAAAAAATGGCAAACATTTTATCATGTCAACACTTTAGGTATTGACTTTTCTATAACATATTGGTATATTTTAATAAAGAGCCTTCTAAAATCATATGAAAGAACTCAAGCCAATTCTAACCATTAGATCATCAATTAAGTTGCTACAAGTTCTCTCCCTAAGTAAATAATTATAGGTATGTCTGAACATGAAGAACTGACTGCTCATATGGTAATATTTAAAACTAAACATTTTTCATTTTTTATTTATGGGTGTATGATGACTCCTAAAGTCACTCATATCCTAAAATGTTTTTTCTCATTTTTTTACAAGCCTCTTAAAATTTTAACGCTTGACCTGCCATAGTGAGAGCACTTTACTGGCTCCTGCATTGTTTAATTAAGATTCTGCTATTCAGACTTTTAAGAATAATCTCCACTGATAAAAGCCAATGCTCTCTGGCAGATTGATGTAATTCACCTGCCCATGTTTAGTAAACAAAAACATTTTTTTTCTCAGTTGGTATTTTTTCCAAATTTATGTGGGCTACAGCTCAAAGAAGAAAAGCTAAAACCCTTAAGCTCAATTAATTAAAAAAGAAGGGGAATGCAACCCCCAGTATTCAGTTGGCTAAAGTGTCAATGAAGTAACTATACTAAGCCTTTTTTATATTTACAAAAATTTGAATTGTCCATTTATTGTATCTCATTGACAAAGCCACCCACTTTTCCAGTCACAGAGACATATTCCTTTTTTCTCTTTTTCAACACTGAATGTCCATGTTTGTTTTCCTTTTATTATGGTGGATGACATTATTGCTCTTGCAAAATCCACACAGTCCCTGTTGGCAAGTCCTTACCACAAAGGACGCCATGGCAGTATATACTCCAGCTAACCGCACCAGCCTATCCAAGTCTTCTCTTTCTGCTGACCTACCACTGCTGACTTCATCTTTGCATGTTTATTGACTGCTCACTTTTCTCAAAATATTCTTCATGTTCAAGGAACCTCACCTAATGTGTATGTACCTCCTCTGTGTTTTGGTACAACACCATCCTATATTTTCATGTCAATTCTTCTCTACCTGGTCCTTGCCTCCTAGTTTTGATTGTTCCACAGCTGACCCTCTATGAAGAAGAAAAATTTCATCAGTTGGCGCTGACAACCACCAGAGGACCAGATGTGCTGTGTTTCTTCCCCTGGACATAACATCCACTGACTGCTTCCCTTAGACTTGTTGGTGGCATGCTAAGACACTCTATATATTCCTCCCATGAATTTTCTGAAAAATTACAACAGGTTGTAGACTCCACCACAAATAGTCTTGAGTCACTACAGAGCCCCTTATGGGACCCTTGATTAGTCTTTTGTTAATGATTACCTTAGGACCCTTTATTTTCAATAAGGTTACTGATTTTATAAAATGGCAGATTGACTCTTTGGCATCAAAACCCTTACAAAGACATTATCATAGGCTTGATTTGGCTGACAGAGGCCTGGCTGAACCTGAGGGTGACAGACCTCCCTTTCGAATGGCATAACACTCAGAATTATGCATTGAGACATCCAACCTTGGCAGGGCAAGGACACCAGTAAGGGGTGCAAGGCAAAGCACTGCAGGGGGAGGACCCTATAGTCCGCCTCTGAGTCCCTCGTGAAGCAAATCTGATTTGCATGGAGGTTGGCGTCAGCAACAAAAATTGTTTCCCTGGAAACTGTGGCGCTGCCTCCCCTCCCCAAAAAGACACCAAGAGCCTTAGAAGATGCGGGAAGATTGGTTTTACATTCACCCACCCCCCCCCCCGGGAGGAATCGGGTCAGTACTTCTCCCCTCTGGTTAATGCCCACCAAAACTGCTGTTAAGGTCTCTACCCCTCACCCCCAATTTCCTGCCTCAGTTAAATTATAACGAAAGGAGGAGATGCCAGGAGCCATTTCTCTGCTTGATAAGCTTTGAAACAATGGAAGACCTCGAGACAAGTTTTCATTTCCCCCACAGGCAGACCATTTCCCCTCAGGTAGACCATTTATCAGAAAACAAGTGACACAACACATAGTTGTGGTAACAAACATGGTTTCGGCCATTGTATGTTGCAAGGAACATTCCACTTTGATGACTGCTTCCCCTCCTCCTCCTCCTCCAGCACTTCCCCCCCTTCCCCAAAGCCTTATAATGCCTGTGAACACAATAAAATTTTGCAGCTTGATCAGAATCCTGTCTTGCTGTCATTCTTTCATGTCTCTTGTCCCTTTCATTCCAGGTCCCAAGGTTCCTAGCCCCTATTCACCGCCCCGCTGGCCGGGGCAATGCAGGAACAAGGAAATAATATCATACAGATTGGAAGATAAGAATTCAAAATCTCCCTATTTGCAAATGGCAGGATAGTATACATAGAAAAACCTAAAGAATCCAGCAATAAGCTTTTGGAAATCATCAGGCAATACAATAAGGTGTCAGGCTACAAAATTAACATTCAAAAGTCAGTGGCAATCCTCTATGCAAACACTAAGTTAGAAGAAGTTGAAATCCAGAAATCAATTCCTTTTACTATAACAAAAACAATAAAATATCTAGGAGTAAACCTAACCAAAGAAGTAAAATAATTGTATACTGAAAATTATGAATCACTACTGAAGGAAACTGAAGAAGACACAAAGAAGTGGAAAGATATTCCATTCTTCATGGGTTGGAAGAATTAACATCATCAGAATGAATATACTACCCAGAGCCATCTACAAATTTAATGTTATCCCCATCAAGATCCCAACCACATTTTTAGGAGAATAGAAAAAATGCTACAAATGTTTATCTGGGACCAGAAAAGACCTAGAGTTGCCAGAACGATCTCGAGAAGAAAGAACAGAACCAGAAGCATTACACTCCCAGATCTCACATTGTATTAAGGGCTATTGTCATCAAAACTGCTTGGTACTGGAACATGAATAGACACACTGACCAGTGGAATAGAATTGAGAGCTCCAAAGTAAGCCCTCACACCTATGGACATGTAATCTTTGACTAAGGTGCCCAGACTATTAAATGGGGAAAGTAGAGTCTCTTCAACAAATGGTGTTGGAAAAAATGGGTTGAAACATGCAGAAGAATGAAACTGAACCACTATATTTCAAAAAATGCAAAAGTAAATTCCAAGTGGATCAAGAACTTGGATGTTAGACCACAAACTATCAGATACTTAAAGGAAAATATTGGCAGACCTTTTTTTCTGCATAAATTTGAAAGACATCTTCAATGAAAAAAATCCAATTACAAAGAAAACTAAGGAAAGCATAAACCTATGGGGCTTCATCAAATTAAAAATCTTCTGCACAGCTAAAGAAACTACTGCCCAAACCAAGAGACTCCTCACAGAATGGGAGAAGATCTTTACATGCCATACATCAGACAAGAGGCTAATAACCAGAATATATAAAGAACTTGCAAATCTCAACAAGAAAGCACTTAACCCCATCCAAAAATGGGAGAAGGACATGGACAGAATATTCACCACAGAAGAGATTTAAAAGGCTGAGAAACACATGAAAAAATGTTCCAAGTCTCTGTCAGAGAAATGACAATAAAGACAACAATGAGATATCACTTCACTCCTGTGAGAATGTCATACATCAGAAAACGTAACAGCAACAAATGCTGGAGAGGTTGTGGGGTCAAAGGAACCCTCCTGCACTGCTGGTGGGAATGTAAATTGGTCCAACCGCTGTGGAGAAGAGTCTGGAGAACTCTCAGAAGACTAGATATGGACCTACCCTATGATCCTGCAATTCCTCTCCTGGGGATATATCCTAAGGTACTTATCACACCCATCCAAAAAGATCTGTGTACACATATATTCTTGGAAGCACAATTTGTAATAGCCAAAACCTGGAAGAAACCCAACAACAGATGAGGTGTCCAACATTAGATGAGTGGCTGAGCAAGTTGTGGTATAATATACACAATGGAATACTACTCAACTATAAAAAATGGTGACTTCACTGTTTTCAGCTGATCTTGGATGGACCTTGAAAAATTCATGTTAAGTGAAATAAGTCAGAAACAGCAGGGTGAATATGGGATGATCTCACTCTCAGGCAGAAGTTAAAAAACAAGATCAGAAAAGAAAACACAAATAGAACCTGAACTGGAATTGGCACATTGCACCAAAATAAAAAACTCTGGGGTCAGTGGGTGGGGAGAATACAGATCCAAGAAGGATGACAGAGGACCTAGTAGTGGTTGTATTCTTATATGGAAAACTGGGAAATATTATACATGTCCAAACTATTGTATTTACTGTCGAATGTAAAACATTAATTCCCCAATAAAGAAACTTAAAGAAAAAGAATGTCAATAATAATAATAAGTTAAAGTGCTTATTCTGTGATAAACTTCAATCTCACTGTAATTTTGTGTACTGAATCACCCTCATAAAGATTTTTTAATATTTATTTATTTATTTATTCCCTTTTGTTCCCCTTGTTGTTTTATTGTTGTAGTTATTATTGTTGTCATTGTTAGATAGGACAGAGAGAAATGGAAAGAGGAGGGGAAGACAGAGAAAGGGAGAGAAAGATAGACACCTGCAGACCTGCTTCAATGCTTGTGAAGCGACTCCCCAGCAGGTGGGGATCCTGGGGCTCGAACCCAGATCCTTATACCAGTCCTTGTGCTTTGAGCCACCACATATGATTAACCTGCTGCGCTACTGCCCGACTCCCCTTCATAAAGATTCTAACATAGATTTGTCTCTATTATTATTGATTATATATTTTTACACTTGACAATATGACATAGAGAGGTCTGCAACTTAACCAAAACCACATATTGCTAAGAATTGGAAGTAAAATTTAGCTTAGTCAGTTGTCTTTTGGTTCAGTGCTCTAAGGTACATTTTCTTAAAGAAGGAAATCGGAAGAGGACTTGCTAAGAATAATTCTTCCAAGATGTTCACAATAGGCCTTCTCAAAGATGATATATAGGTAATTATAAGCTGAAATCAATCAAGATCCTGCAGGCCCACAAAAGATAACAATAATAGTGATTAAATAATAAATGAATGTATAAATAACTTTTATCATTTCTTCATATGCTAAAATGAAAATTGAAGTTATTATCCAGAGCTAGACTTTTACCAGAAAAAAAAATCTGTATTAGACCAATCTATATGGCAGTACAAACATAAATTCATAACTTCTCATGACTTTTTATCATGAGTCAACTTTTCCCATTCATGTGAATCTTCTCTCTCTTGAATTGTCAAGACACCTATCCTTTTCTTAGCTCAGAATAAATACCATCAATCCCCCCAAAAAAATATTTAGATTCACAACCTATATAGTTTACCACATGTATACTATTAAATTATTCTTTTCTCTTACTAAAGTATCTGACATTAATTTCATTACTCCATTAGCCTAAAAGAACTCAGAGTGCTCTGAATAAATTTCCTTTATGTCCCTACATTGGCATTCCAAGGATTCAACTGGGGAGATGGGGGGAGGTATCTAGGTCAATGACAATTTTCTTATTATTTGAATTATGTTTTCCAGTAGTATCATGGAATAATGTTTTCTGGAAAGTTAAGTTGAATATATAGATGAATAAAATGGAAGTGTAAAGAAAAAAAGAAGAAAAAGAAAATGAAAATGAAAAGGATGAGCTCAATCAAGGAGAATACACTTGTTAATTCTAATTCCCATTTAATACAGTATTAATTGATCTTTGATGCAAGCACTCAAGTGAGTATGAATCAATACTGCTATTATTAGTGTCACTGAATACTATACTGTGGTTCCCCAACTAGTGCAATTGTTTATATTTGCCAATAAGCTTTGAGATATTAATTTTGTTCCCAGTCAGTTAAAAGTGGTTCAACCATTCTTCCCTGGGCAGAGGACTCCACCATGTGTCCTGGAGCCCCGCTTCCCCAGAGCCCTGCTCCACTAGGAAAAGAGAGAGACAGGCTGGGAGTATGGACTGACCTGCCAATGGCTATGTTCAGAAGGGAAACAACTAGAGAAGCCAGACCTTCCACCTTCTGCACCCCATACTGTCACTTGGTCCATACTCCCAGAGGGATAAAGAATAGGAAAGGTATCAGGGAAGGGGGTGGGATACAGAGTTCTGGTGGTGGGAATCGTGTGGAGTTGTACCCCTATTATCCTATGGTTTCTGTCAGTGTTTCCTTTTTATAAATATAAATAAATAAATAGTAAATAAAAGTGGTTTACAGAAAAAAGAGAAGTATGTATGAGTGGGACAAATTAAGAGGCGATTAAAGTATTTTTGAAATTCTTTTATATGAATAATTGGTATTCCTACTTATTTGTTTGAGAAAAATTACCGAATTTCATTAGAGCATGGAAAATTCAGTTAGACTTTCATTAAAAGAAAAATAACCTTCCAACTTAGTATGCAATAGAGAAAACAAAACTGGTAACAAAGATGTCACCTCACATTCTCCAGATATAAAATGAGAAATATTTGTGAAAATAAGTATTTTGATTTCTTTCTATAGTTTGAATGACAGGTCCCATATCCACTTTTTTCCAGGACAGAAGGAACCCAAAGCTTCTCTCTGGTGCATGCAAGGTGGAGGATCAAACTCATGACCTCATCCTTCAAAGTCCAACACTTTGAGAGGGGGAGATAGCATAATGGTTATGCAAACAGATTCTCATGCCTGAGGCTCCAAAGTCCCAGGTTCAATCCCCTGCACCACCATAAGCCAGAGCTGAGCAGTGCTTCTCTCTCTCTTTCCTTCTGCATCTCTCTCAAAGATAAAATAAATAAAATATTTTTAAAGAAAGAAAGTCCTACACTTTATCCTCATACCTCCAAAAATAAGTATTTCAGTTACAAAAATGTAAAGATATAGCCTTTGCTTTTTTGTGTTTTATTTCTTCTATTTACTAGAGGTAATAAAATAACCAAAAACCAAAATACCCCAAAAGTCAATATCCAGGGATAACTTGGCATACATAAATCCCAAGTGTCACTGCAAATTTTGCTGTTTTTATGACATCTAATATAAACTTAAGTGGTTTAATTCTATTTCAGTTATCAAAGAGGTTATTTTCTTTTGATCACCTCCATATCTAGAAGATTGTATTTCCTAATACAAATCTCTATGTTCTTTCAGGTCTGAATCTTCTCATCTCTAAAATGGAGTGATAAAATGCTAAATTTCTATTCTCCATTATTTTAATGATGTGTCATTTGAAGATTATTTTCTGTTCTAGGTATAGATATTTAAATGATATTCTATTTTTAAACATTCAGAATCTGTTCTCACTTTTATCGTTAATCTTCAACTTTAGAATTTAGATAGTTTAAAATAGACTTTGATAAATCAGCATTTTATACTCACTTGCAGGAGGAAAACTTTCTAATTGGTGAAGTAGAGCTTCAGGTGTATCTCTCTTTCTCTTTTTTTTCCTTTTTCTCTCTTTCTCTCTCAACTTCCCCTCTTAATTTCTCTGTCTCTATTCAATAATAATAAAATTTTAATTCTTTTAAAAAATATGTAATATCTATATCCACAAAATGTATATGATTGAGAAATTGTTGTCAAAATATGTAAGCAAACATAACAAAATTTATACAATAAAATATTATTGTCACCCTTGAGGCAATTGTTTCAGAAATGTGTACACTTTATTTCAACAATCACTGTACAAAATAATATTTCAAACTATCTTCTATAATTGCCTTTAGAATCTATAATATCTTTTATGCTAACAGTAAAAATACTAACAAGTCCTTATCAATGATAAGTGGATTTTGTTGTTCCCAAAAGAAGACTGATTTAACACCAACCAAACATTCAAAACATTTTTGAACAGTAACAGCATCATTTCAATATATATAGCTAAATAAAATATCACAAAATTTGTCATATATGTGTATATATATTTTTTCTCTAAAAGATGTATTACTTATTTTCATGAGAGAAGCAGAGACACACAGAGAAATACTAAAGTTCAGTTTACTTTCAGTATATTGTGATACCAGGGATTGGATCTGAAACCTGTGAGTCTTAAGTCATGCAAGGCTGTTGCCCTACCACTACTGAGTGTCTCCTGCTAAAACTTTATGAATGAATTTTCCTAGGGAAATTATTGTGAAGACTATCATTCATTTGGCAGTGTTATTTCTAGCTTTTTATTTAATAAATTCTCCGATTTTACCACTTATGCAGACTTTTTCTATCTAGAAAAATAGTAAGAGTATCTGTCATTAAGTAATTGTCATAATGTATTGATAAATTTATCCTTTCTATATTTCATGTATTTCAAGTATACATCAACACACTGTATAATTGTAGAATTATACACATTTACCTGTAATATGGAACAGACGATTTAAGATGACATTTTTCTTTCTATTCTGTCCAATTTGTGTGTGATATTTTCTTTAATGGTATTTTTTAAAAAGAAATATATTATTTGATAAAATTACTGCTCAACTGAATTCCATCAAAATTTCATCATTTTATGGTGCTTAAAAGGTTTCATATCCTATATTATTAAGTGATAAAAGATTATAATTTGACAAAAATGGGTACTAAAATGATTTGAAATATTTCAATAAGATTCAACATAAAGTATACAGCAAATATAAAAAATTGTATTACTCTGAAACTACACTTTAGTTTTTCTAACTCTCCTTATATAATTTATATATTTACTTAAATATATATATTGTATGTATCATGCATGTATATACATACAAACACATTCAAATATATTCTATTGTTTATTATCTTATTCAAAATATACACAATATTTTCTAGGGATTTTACTTTTATTTTTACATTGAAGAAAATAGACTGAGAGAACCTTAAATATTTTCTGCACTTTGAAAAAAATTGTTTCTGTATATATTTATACTTGTTGTGACTATGAGAAAAATAAACTGCATTTATTCTATAAGCCTGAACCATGTTCTTTAGATTAATTCTATAATGAATGTAAGTAGAAAATTCTATGAATGAATTATTTTTCTGGAAATGTATAGCTAAAACAAATAGTAAAATCATGCACATATCATGAATGATCAAGGGGGTGGGAAGAATACATGCTTTGCATATCTTAAGTCCAAATGTTTGACCTTTAACAGCTTAGAGGACCAACAGTGATATGGGTATCAAGGAGATTTTTTTAAAAATATAACAACAGAAATATATATTTAACAATCCTAAGAAAGTCATCATAAATACCATACCCAAAATAGTTTTTATTTTAACTAAAAAATGTCAATACTTCATCATTTGAGAAATGAGAGAGTTTGCACTGGGAAATGAAATATGGAGCATACTATATTGTTAATGTAAATTTTCTAAAAACTAGAGCATGATTTTAGCATTTATGTTATTCATTGAAAACCAATTATACTTTAGACCCAAACCATAAAAGACTCAAGGGAAATGACTAATAAATCATCATTCTCTTCAAGAGGCATACATTCTATCAGAGAATGCCAAACTCTAAAGAGTTTTAATGCAAATTAAAATGTCACTGATGTTATTGTAACCTCATACATATTCTGTGAAATGAAATAAAATATAGCAACATAATCATTTCAACTGTAGATTTTAAAGGAAAATATCTAAAAAATAAATAATTTCATTCATAATGTTTAATGTAGAGACTTGTTCACATCCTACATTTTTTCTTACTGCCGCATATAGCTCACCTACTAGTCTGAGATTCTCACCGTGTTCAGGGTTTCGGCTCTGAGTCCCTGCACCACATGGGAGGAGTATGGACAGTACAAGCTGAACTCTATGTATAATGGGGCAGTGCTGTGATCTCTCTCTTCTCTGTCCTCTTCTCTAAAGTAATAAAAAATAATAATCCCCAAATTTGTCAACTTCATACACATTAATTATCTCACAGTTTTGGGGGATTGAAGTGTATACTTACACTTACTTAGAAATCTACAACCAACATATCAGAGCAAGAGGTAGATTGATTTGACGCCTCAGAAGGAAGTATTCACTTTCAAATTTACCAAGTCTTTGAAGGCAAAATTTAGTGACTCACACCTTTGTACCAGTGACTTCAGCTCTTCACTGGCCATTGATGAAAGTATATCTTTAATTCCCCTTGATGTGGGCCTCGCCAACATGAGTTTCATTCTTCAGTATATAAAATTTAAATAATGCAGTAAAGAGTGTTGTTAATGTTTCGGGGGCGCCAGCAGGCCAGGCTAGCATCGCGGTGGTAGACAGAGACAGACTTGGGGACACACGGCTGGGCTGAGAAGCTGCAGTTTAATCTTTATTCACGAACGGGCAAATCACCACACCATGTGCTTCCCCATGTTTCTTTCTCTGCTGCTGCTGGGACTCTGCACATCCTTAGCATACGGGGTGGGGAGAAAGAGGGGCGCAAAACTAGCAAGGGCCAAACCATTTCTCTCAGAGGTAGGGGGAAAGGGGCCAAACCAATACAAAGAAGACCAACATATTCCCCCTTTTCTTTTTAACTAAATGACCGCAGTATCAGGGGTGTGGGATGAAGAGAAACCTATATCATACAGGCATTTTCAAAAAAGAAACTGGTACAAACATGGAGAAACATGTAAGCGAGTAACAAGAACCAGTGTGCTGCCAAGGGAAGGCCTGAGGGGGCCATTTTTTGTCTCTGTGGGCAAAACTTTATCAGCTTTAAAAAAAAACCATTTCCTGCCTCTGAGGGGCGTATTTGCCTCAAAGGGCATTTTCTAGCATGGGGGGAGAGTGAGGCCTAGAGTCCCAAGGCATGGCTGCAGTCAGCCTTTGAGAAACCCAGCAGCATAAGGGTAAGCTGCTAGTTTTGTGCAAAGTGTCCAAGGTGTACCAGTGAGTCTGATAGAAGTCCAAAGCAGATGTCCACCGAAGAATTGCCAGAGGGTGAATTGTTGTACATCTGTCTCGATGGGGAAGGTCAGCCATCAGAATTCTGCTTTTCTGTAGAGAACTTGACAGCTGCAATTTACTTATTTATGAAACAAAACTTGTAGCAGGTTAGAAGTTTACCACAATTGATAACTCTATCACAATTAGAAGTCTTTTTTAGAATGATTTTACGGTTGTTTAAAGTTTAAACAATAGAATGTGAAAAGGTAGAAATAAAAATCAAGGAAAGAAAACCTCAGCCATGAGAATCATTAGCATAGCCATTGTGTAATCTACCATTTCTAATAGAGAAGGTAATCGAGAGTTTTACACATCAACAAGTCTATTTAATCTTTTGTTACACCCATTCAAGTTGGAGACACACCCTAGGTGTGTGCAGGTTTTGTTTAGACCAACTTGATTAAAATATATTGATTTTTAACTAATTTTTACCTCAGACTTCAAATGTAAGTTAATTTTATCTTTATGAGAATTACGTTGGAAAACCTTTTTCATTTAACTTTGTCTGGTAAAAATATAGCCTTAAAGTTACATTTTTAACCTTAAAGTTAATGTTACCAAACTTTAAACACACATGTAAACATGGTCATTAATACACAAGGAGAGAAACCTTTGTTACGAAGACATGTCATTTTAAACACGAATTTAGATCTGTACTGTCTTAGTTGTTGTTGGGGGGTCACCATCTGGAGGTGGCTTTTCGAGCTGCTCCACTTCTAGGAATTGCAGGTTGCGATCTCTGCATGAATCTCTGCATACTCCAGCTTGTCTGCCTTCGGACCCAAGCTGGAGATCTCGGCCAGGGGGCCCAGTTTCGGCAGGGAGCCCTCAGTCTCCGGGGGGTCCAGGATCTGTCCAGACTTCATAGCACGAGGGCGGGCGGGCCAGCCGTGCAGAAGGCACAGGCAGAGGTGCCCCGGGCTGGCGGCCATTATAGGCCGCCAAGGCCCTGCCCCATGGCTCTGCCATGTCTGCTGCAGTTCTCCCAGTGGCCAAGCAGCATGGAGGGAGCCGACGCCCAATGCCCCGTGCCACGCAGCAGAAAGCCGGCTCATGTGGGCTGGCGTTGGGCTCCTGCAAGCTGGCGTTGGGCAGAAACCACAGAGTGGTCCAGAGATAAATGTTCCAGAAACAGCGAAACAGTCTTGTGAAGAAAGGGCAGAGGCCTTTGGAGATCTCTTCACAAGCAGAAGAGAAGGCCATAGTACATAGGTAGCCAAATTGTCTTCACTTATCTGAGAGATGTGCAGGTCAGGTCCATGTGGGCACCATTTGTTGTTAAATTTGGGGGCTCCAGCTGGCCGGGCTAGCGTCGCGGTGGTAGACAGAGACAGACTCGGGGACACACGGCTGGGCTGAGAAGCTGCAGTTTAATCTTTATTCACGAACAGGCAAATCACCACACCATGTGCTTCCCCATGTTTCTTTCTCTGCTGCTGCTGGGACTCTGCACATTCTTAGCATACGGGGCAGGGAGAAAGAGGGGCGCGAAACTAGCAAGGGCCAAACCATTTCTCTCAGAGGTAGGGGGAAGAGGACCAAACCAATAGGAAGAATACCAGAAAAAGAGAATGTACTAGTGCAAGAAATACTCATCTTTCAATACAGAAAGATCAAAATATGGTACTAGAATAATGGTAATCAAAATCAAGACAAAAGAGAGACCACTCAAGAGGGGGAGACTATTTAATTTCCTAAACATCTCAATTGAAGAAGTCAACCACTCCAAATAATTAAAAGCATAAATCTGAGTCTTGTGATTACTGATGCGCATGTCCATTTGAACCTATTCTTTCTCTCACTGTTACTCACTAAGCCTTCCTAGTCTATTTATATGCTCATACTAGCACTTTAAAAATATACCTAGGGGCCAGGTTGGGTTTTCATCATGCACACATTACCAAGGACCCAGGTTTCTGTTTCCCATTCTCTAACAAAAAGAAAAAGGGAACAATGGCTTCTGGGAGAAGTAGATTTATCAAACAGTCACTGAGCCCTGCGTGCTATATTTGGTGGTAAAATACATAGATAAACAAATATTTGCTCTTAACAGTCTAATTAATGGTATTAATAACATATTAATTTATATTTTATGGATTTACTATCTCTTAGTTAAAGACAAGTAGATTTTATTGTTCACAAAAGAAGACTAATTTAACACCAAACCAAGTATTTACTGTAGCAAGCAGAAGTATTTGGGAGATGCTATACTCATTACTAAATGGAGGATCATGAACACTGAAAGAAGAGATAAAATATTAAGTAAGACAAAATAGTATCAAATAAAAGTGATGCTAAAGGATTAGCAGACAAATGTAAAGGAAAGAAAGATGAAGCAAAGAACTATTGTAGTTAAACTACAAATAAAATACCTGAATTTTTATCCCTTTTAAGAATAAAAATAGTAAAATTGACACTACAAAAAATTAAATTAGTGATTAGGGCAAGCTTGAGAAGCTTTCCCAGGGCACAGTGCATAAATACAAAGAGATGAAAATATAAGAGAGAAATTAGAAATGTAAAATAAAAAGAAATGAAACAGCATTCATGGCCAACTGATATTTTATAAAAGGGGTTTAGACCAATCAAGCCAAGTGCAATTATCTCTAAATAAAATTCACCACACATACAAAGGCAGGAAGAAAGCCTTTTTTATCTTTTGGGAAAAATACAAGTATATAGATTGGAATGTTCTAGTTATACAACAAATATTGAAAGTAATATTTAAAGATACAGTGTTAGAGATTAGAAAGGTTTCTCAGGGGTAGAACATAGGTCTTTCATACAGTGAATTCTACAGCTCAGACATAGACCAAAATGATGCTCCATTTGTCTTGTTCTCTTTTATTAATAGTATATATATTTTATCTATATATTTACAGTATACAGTATGTGTACTATATTTATTTATTGGGTAGAGATAAATATTGAAAGTGAAGGTGAAGATACAGAAAGAGAGAGAAAAAGAGACAGGTACAACACTGCTTCACCACTCAAGAAGCTTTCCTCTGCAGGTGTACTCCTGGGACTTGAACCTGGATCTTTGAGCATTGTAGCATGAGTGATAAGGTGTGCCACAACCAAACCTTTTCTGATTAAAAGAAATAAATACACACCGAAGTCCTAAATTATTTCCAAATCCTCCTTCTCCTCCACCAGAATCCTTTGGTTTGGTCCAATATACTAAACCCCTTCCAAGTTTTACTTTGTGCTTTCCCTTTCTCTCCTTGTTTCTTAAGTTCCACTTATGAGTGAGATAATCAGGTATTCATACTTCTCATTTTGGCATATCTTACTTATCCTGATTCCTTCATGCTCAATTCAATATGGAACAGAAAAGTAATTAAGTTGGAGGTGAGGGTGTTTTGAAGACATTTATCATGGAGAGATTGTACCCTTGTTTCAACAACTGTACTGCAATCCAGTAACCCCCAATAAGATGAAACTAATATAGAAACATTAAATAAA
This sequence comes from Erinaceus europaeus, assembly GCF_950295315.1. NCBI lineage: Eukaryota > Metazoa > Chordata > Mammalia > Eulipotyphla > Erinaceidae > Erinaceus > Erinaceus europaeus. The sequence goes on from NC_080169.1 coordinate 84,594,226, forward strand.
CAAATATTTTAAAATGTGTATTATATTATGTCCCAAATAGATAAGAAGCAAGTTTCAAACAAAATAATAATAATGTCCTACATCAAACATTCACAATGGAAAACTGCATATCAACATTTCTAAGAAGTTATATTATACCAGTGTTTCCTAAAATTACTTGATCATGAATTTCTCTCTTTCAAATAACATCCCAAAGTAGTGTTCTGTGTTTCAGCTTCATAAACACCAATCATATGCTGTTATATATTAAGATGGGAAGGAGCTCCAATTTCATCTTCTTTTTTAAAAATTTTATTTATAAAAAGGAAACACTGACAAAACCATAGGGTAAGAGGGGTATAATTCCACACAATTCCCACCACCAGAACTCCATATCCCATCCCCTTCCCTGATAGCTTTCCTAGTCTTTAACCCTCTGGGTGTATGGACCCAAGGTGGAGCTCTAATTTCTAACATTCATACTTATTCTGTTTCTGTGATATAAATGTTCCCACTGTGCTCAGTTTCAAATTGGACTACTAATATTACTAAAAACGCTCCTTTGCAGAGTTGTAAGTAAAATTAAATTAGCATAAAATTAAAATTTCTATCTATATTAGGAAATGCTATTATAAAATATTTAAAAATTATATATAACTATATAAAATTATAACTGATTTTATGTAACATAAAAATCCTATCTGTGTTGCCAGGGTAGTGATAACAACTCCAGACAAGTTGATTTTAACAACATAAATTTCTCTTCATCCTGGAAACTAGAAATTTGACATCAGGTATTAGAATGCTTTTTTCCACCTGGGCTTGTAGGAAGCCATCTTCTTTCTGTGTTCCACTGGATAGTCATTCTGTGTGTATCTGTGTCCTTAATTTATTCTTATAGAAAGACACCAGCCAGATTAGATTAGGGTAAACCCCTAATAATGATCTTATTTTACTTTAGTTCCTTTTTAAAGACCCTGTATCCAAACAGTCACATTTTAAAAGATTAACAAGCCAAAATTCATCATATTCACTTTGAGGAGGACATAGTTCAGCTTATAATACTATCATAAGTAAAAACATTTTTTTTTTTTGGTCAGGGTTGAGATAGAAGAAAAATGAGTAAACAAATTGTCTTTTAGACTGTGGTAACTATGGTGATTATCATAGAAAAAGAGGGTGTACAGGAACTTTGGTGCTGGGTGCAGTGAGCTGCACACACACACAAACAACTCTGAAGTCTTGTAGTTTTTTTTTTTTTAATCAATATACTAAATCAAAAAGAGAAGGATGGATATTGAATGATCTTACTAATAGGTAGAACTTAAGCAATAATAGAAAGGGAAAACACAATGCTAAACTTGAACTGTGTATGGTGTTTGTACCATAGGAAAGAACTCTGGGGAAAGAAGGGAAGGGAAGTGGTAGAGGGCTTTGTTATCCTGGCACATGATGGTAGAAGAGGGCCTACGCTGGGAGTGAAAAATTTTTGTAGACTCCTGTCATAGGAAGATGTGAAATTGTACCCATATGTCAGCAACTGTACTGTAGCCTAATAAAATGACAGAAGAAATAATAAAATAAGAAATAATTAAAAAGCAATCATTCTACAATAATGTATATCCAAGAGACACATTTTGAGGTGGTAGATTCTGTTTTCCTTCAAGGACAAAATTATTAAAACATGGAAAATGGTTAGAATAGTGCTCAATATATATTTAACACAAAATAAGCACCAATTATTATCTATTATTACCATAATATTATGCATAAGTATATTAGATATACCTGTACTAAATAGTATATAATTATATGTGCATTATAATTAGCTTCTCTCACATGCATTATTCATTTGAAATTTCATCACAAGTCTGTGAGATAGATAGGGAGATACTACAACCATTTTGCATATGTGAAACCTAAATCTCAGAGATTGGGTCACTTGCTCAGAATTTGAAAATTATATGTTTACTAGATAAAGCACACTGATTCATGAATATCCCAATGTTACCCCAAGGTCAAGGCTCATCATGACCAAAGTATCTGAGTGTGATAAATTCCTTGGCCAAAAGCAAGAACTCCTAGATTTCTGCTCAGTTGTATTCTCATTTCAATCTAAATATACTTATACTAACAAATGCGAAAAGAAGTTCTAATGTACAACATCCAGCCATTTCCTGTTCTTCTGCTATCAATGTTCCCACTATGGCCAATTTCAAACTGCCAAATTGACCTCAATAACTAGAGCTTGTAAAACAAACAAACCAAACAAATAGGGGGTCACCATGACTTCTCTCTAATATGAGCTGGCTCCAGTAGAATACAATGGAATACTGTTGTTTTCGCCTGGCTGGCTTCACGGGCGGGTAACAGATGACCCGGGTCTCATGGCTGGGTTGTAGGCAGTATCTCTTTATTCATGCGGGACACAGCACAATCTATACCAAGCTAAGCTAAACTAAACTAACTAACTACAAACAATCTTGTCCTTATAAATATACTAGCCCAGTAGGGTGAGAACAAGATGCGACGCAAAGAGGGTGGAGAGAAAAGTGACTGGTGAAAATCAGGGTATGACAAGGAGAGGGGGCGGAGCAGGTGAGAATTCTATCACTGAACCACTAATGCCCTGGAGGGATTGTGGTGCTTTATGTAAATGTAAAAGTGATTTATGTAAATAGACCAAAGCTTTGAATGGGATCAAATCAATCCCTTTGTAGGCATATGGTTAAGCAGAAGCCAGGGGGGAGCTGGCATACTACCCAACAGAATACAAAGGAAGAGAGAGAGAAAGGAGAGAGGAAAAAAGCAGACAGACAGAGGAAAGAGAGGAAGACACCATAATACCACTCCAGCCTTAAGAGTATCCTTAGTGCTGTCAACAATAGTTTTGTATAGTGCTAAGGATTGAACCCAAGTTCTTACAAATGGTAAGCATGTGTTTTACCTGGTAAGAAGTATCTCCTAGTCCTAGTTTTTCATTTCAGAACAAATCTAAGGATATATTTCATATTTGCAGATACATAATAAGGGTTTATATTTTTTTCTTGCTTTGTTCCTTAAATCACCCCAAAGTGAGATCATCTAATATTTGCCTTTCTTCATCTTTAGTACTTAGCATGGTCCTCTGCAGTTCTATTCAGGCTGCAGCGAAAAGCAAGATTTCACCGGCTATTAAAGCAGAGTACCAGTTCATAGTGACTATGTATATCAAAACTTTCTATTCATTCACTGATCACTGGACATTTGGCTTGTTTCCAGATCTTGACTATTGTGAGTAGAGATAACAAGGAATAGAGGAACAAAGAATGTGTATGTATTTTTAGATGAGTATTTTTGTATTCTTCAGACCTAGACATAGGGAAAGGATTGCAGAATAATATGGTATATCTATCTTCAATTTATATGAGACATTTCCATACTGTTTTCCATAGATGCTTGCCAACTTACATTCCCAGCAGCAGTATACATGTCCGTTTCTCTCCACATCTTCACCAGAATGTGTTGCTTCCAGACTTTAGTGTAGGTGATTCTTTCAGGTGTGAGGTGGTATCTCGGTGTTTTCTTGATTTTCATTTTTCTGATGACAAGTGACGATCAATGTTTGTATGTTTATTCATTTATTTTACTAGAGCACTGCTTAGTTATGGTTTTACAGTGGCACTGGGGATTGGACCTGCGACCTCAAAGCCTCAGTCATGAAAGGCTTTTTGTATAACCATTATATTATCTCCCCAGACTGATGATGAATGTTTTTATACTTACCTGTTGGCCTACTTTATGTCCTCTTGGAAAATTATCTACACAGCTCTTCTCATTTTTGGTGGTATTTTTTTTCTTGTGAAGCTTGTAAGTTCTTCATATATTTAGCACTGGATATCAGCTACTTCTCAACTGCATATTATGAATATTTTCTTCCTTCTAGGAGGATGCCTTTTAATGTTGTTTTATGGTTAATGCCTATGATGTGTAGAAGATATTTAGTTTGAAGTAATTTGTTTATTTTTACTTTTGTTTCCATTGTTGTTGGAATTGAATCCCTGAATATATCTCTGAACTCAGTATCTTGGAGGGTTTTGTATATTTTTTCTTCATTGTATATTGTGGTTACAGGTTTAGTAACCCAGTTTTGTCTATTTTGAGTTAATTATGGTACATGAAGTAAGATGGTGAACCACTTTCTTTTTTTTTTTTTTTTTGCTTGAGTAAATTCTTTTTTTTTAAAGAACAAATATTTCTTTTATTTATTTATTTATTCCTTTTTGTTGCCCTTGTTGTTTTATAGTTGTTGTTATTGATGTCATCTTTGGATAGGACAGAGAGAAGTGAAGAGCAGAGGGGAAGACAGAGAGGGGGAGACAAAGACAGACACTTGTAAACTGCTTCACCACTTGTGAAGCAACTCCCCTGCAGCAGGGGAGCCAGGGGCTCATCCAGGATCCATACTAGTCCTTGTGCTTCACGCCACGTGCGCTTAACCGGCAACACTACCGCCCGAATCCTGAGTAAATTCTTTTGTATCCTATTTTCCCAACATTATTTAATAGAGCTTCATTTCTTGATCTTATATTCTTAATTGTTTTGTCATAAATTAACAATCCATATACATGAGATTTTAGACCTGAAATTTGTGTAAGTATTGCATTGGATCTGTAGAATGGTCATTTTAGTAGTATTAATTCTAACAAACCATAAGAATTGTATCTTTTTACATTTCCTTATATCTTTTATTACTTAACAGTGGTTTATAGTTTTCAGTGTATAAATATTTCAATTTGCTAATTTTATTTTAAAGAAGCTAATTTTATTAGCTATTATTATAAATGAGATTTCCTCCTTCATTCTTTCCTTCCTTTCTTCTTTCCTCTTGTCGTTCATTACTTGCATATGGAAATGCCATAAATTTATGTATGCATATTTGGTTGGATTGGTTTACTGATCCAGCAGATTTTATTTAGATATTTTAAGATATATATATTATTCATGTATTTCAGAGAAGGGGAAAATTGAGGGGGAAAGGGAAGTTGGAGAGGGAAAGAAAGAGATACTTGCAACATTGCTTCACAGCTGGTGAAACTTCCCCCCTATTTGCAGATAAGGCTGGGGCTTGAGCATGGGTCCTTGCATACTATAATACGTACTCTACTGGGTGCACCACTGCCTGGCCCTTCTATTTAGATATTTTAAGTAAAGTTCTGGATTTTCCAGATATATTATCATGCCATCTGCAAAAAATATTACTTCTTTTACAATTTGGGTATAACTTGTTTAACTGCTTGTTTAACTGCTTTCATTAGACTTTTTTTTTTCCCTCCAGGGTTATTGCTGGGGCTCTGTGCCTGCACTACGAATCCACTGCTGCTGGAGGCTGTTTTTTTCCCTTTTGTTGCCCTTGTTGTTTATCGTCGTCGTTATTATTGTTGTTGTTGTTATTGCTGTCTTTGTTGTAGGATATGATAGAGAGAAATCGAAAGAGGAGAGGAGACGGAGAGGGTGAGAGAAAGACAGACACCTGCAGACCAGCTTCACTGCTTGTGAAGCAACCCTCTGCAGGTGGAGAGCCTGGGCTCTATAGAATTCTTACTCTGGTCCTTGTGCTTTGCTTAGCCCGCTGTGCTACTCCCTGGCCCCTTATCATTAGACTTCTAATACTACTTTAAACAATAGTAATAAGAATGGAATCATCTTCTTATTCCTTATTTTAGTAGGAAAGCAGTCATTTTTTTTATCATTGTGTTTAATGTTACCTATGAGTTTATCATATAACCTTTACTATACTGATATGTTAATAGCATACTCATTTTGCTAATTTTTATTAAGAATGCAAGTTGACACTTGCAAATTGCTTTCTTTGCACTTATTGATATGAATATGTGATTTTTATTGTTTATTTTCTGAAGTGGTCATATGTTAGAATAATTGATTTGCATTTGTTGAAGCTTTCTTGCATCTTTGGAAAAATTATATTTGGTGTTGTTATATTTTCTTCGAGTGTGTTGCTGAAATCAGTTGGCTAAGATTTTGTTGAGCTTTTTTTGTACTTATATTCATTGGGATTATCTCTCTGGAGTGTGTGTGTGTGTGTGTGTGTGTGTGTGTGTGTATGATTTCTCTTTTGTCAACTTTGGGCATCGGGGGTTTGTTTGCTTCATAAAAAATGTTTGGGAGAACTATATTTTTTGACATTATGGAAAGCTTGAGTAAAGTAAGTGTCGAGGCCTCTCTGAAGTTTTGTAGAACTCACCAGGAAAATCATCTGGTCCTGGGCTTTGTTTGAAGGGAGATTTTGGATGATTCCTTCAATTTGCTGGCCTATTGTTCTGCTCAAGTCTTCTCACACTCCTGATCTCAGGAGGTTGTATAAGACTTTAAGTGAATACATTTCTTCTAGGTGCTCTAAGTTAATGGTAAAATGTTGTTTAGAGTTAACTCTTATGATCAGTTATGTATATGTGATAGCACTAATAGTTTATCTTCCTTTTCTTATGAGTTTATTTACTGAGGGTTTTCTTCTTTTTGTCTTAGTAGACCTTGCTAAGTAATTGCCAGTTTTGTTTACCATTTCTAAGAGCAAGTTCTTGTGTTCACTGATTTCCTTTCTTTTTTTTTTCTTTCTTTCATCCTTCTGTTCTTTCTTTACTTTTTCTTTTTTTAACCACCTTTTAGGTTTCTGTTCCACTTATTTTAGATCAACATTATTACTTTCTTCTTTTTACTACTGACTTTAGGATTTATTTACTCTTCTTTTTCCAGTTCTTTTAGATGTGAGGTTAGATTGTTACAGATTTTTCTTACTTCCTGACGTTAACCTTAACTGCTATGAACGTCTTTCTTGGTTCTGACTTTGCAATGTTGTACTGATTCAGATACCGAGTCTTCATTTTTTTTGTTTCCTGAAATTAAAAAAAAAAACAAACCCCTTTGAGGTGCCAGGCAATGGTATATCTGATTAAGCTCGCACATTACAGTGTGCAAGGACCTAGGTTCAAGTCCCTCGTCTCCATCTGCAGAAAGAATGCTTCGCTAGTGGTAAAGCAGGGCTGCAGCTCTCTCTCTCTCCCTTTCAATCTCCTTCTCCCCTCTAAATTTCTCTGTGTCTCTATCTAATAAATAAATATATATTTTTAAATTCCTTCTTTGACTTTTCTCTTTAACTTAATAGTTACTTAGTTGCATGTTATTTAGATTTTGTATGTTTGAACATTTCCACAGATTTCTTATTATGGTTCTTTTCTTTCTTCTTTTTTTTTTTTTTAAGTTTTTATTTATGAAAAAGAAACAATAACAGAAACCATAGGATAAGAAGGGTACATCTCCACACAATTCTCACCATCAGAACTCCATATCCCATCCCCTCAGGTCCCATGAGAAAGGGCATATGTTCACATGTATCCACAAATTAGGGTAAAATATACAACTGAAAGCAAAAGTGTACAGTAGTCTGCAGTGAGACAGTATATGCAGCAAGCAAATAAAAAAAAAAACACCCTAAAAAGATACCATAAAGTTCATAATTAAATAGTGTGGTAATTTTCTACAGTGAAAAGGTAGTTGATATTAATTCAACCTTCCTAAAGTTTATGAAACTTATGTTCTAACATATAACGTATCTTCAAAAGACTTTTCTGAGCACTAGAGAAGAATATTTATCCAGATTTTTGGGTGAAAAAGTGATCTACTGATGTCAAATAAAAACAGTTCAATTGGTCAAACTTTTCATTTCAGGTTGGTGTTGTTTTATTGATTTTATCTCTGGTCGATCAGTTCATTGGTGAAATTAGGGTGTTAACATTCCTACTGTTACTGTAAACTCCTTTCTTTGAGGTTAATCTTCATTTGGTACACATATTAGTAAGAGTTAAAGTTCTCCTGATGAATTGATCTTTAACATGTCTGTGAAAACTTCATGTAGTCAACATGGATTCTCAAAAGACTTAAGAAGCTTAGAGTAATTTTAAAGATTATTTAAATTTATATTGTGAAACCGACAAGGGCAATTACCTCAGAGATGTCCGGAGGAGCCCTCTAGATATTTATAAATCAAATAATCAAGACTTTGTGCAACTCTTCCCCTTTTCTTTCTTGTCAAATCTGAGACAAACTCTCTAGAAATAAAGAAGTAAAAAAATAATAATAACATGGTGACCAAGGCTTGTAATTTGGATGATGTGACATTACTTTTCCAGGAGAAGACATTCTTTCAGTTTTAATTGGACCAAGTCAGATCCTAACAAATACCTTTGTATTTATAAGAGCCTCAGACCCCTCGTTGATCAAGTTAGGGGAGATTGCATAGTGGTGTGTACCTTAATCTATTGTCAATCTTTCTCTTCATTAACCAAACCAAAAAATATACCCTCCTAATGTTTCACTGTCATTTTCTTTAACTTTGACTCATGATCAGTGTATGTCCCTCAATCATGCATATCCACCGTCACCCCCTGAAAATGTGCATGATTTTTTCCAGGAAAGCTCATAAATATGTATAAACTGTCATGTCACCCTAACTTTACTTGGTATAAAATCAGACCCCCACATCCTCTTTTTGGGACTTTCTCTACAGTCTATGCTAGCGAGACATTCTTCCTAAATTATGTTACGCTTTCACCAATAGGTCCTACTTTCCTTTTTCTTTTTTCTTTCAAGTCTGAGAATTTTTTGACAAGCTACTTTGCAAACATAGAAATATATTTGAATAATCATGGACTCCACTGTTAGAAGCTTTACTGTAGGTCATAATGCAGTTACTTGTTATATTAGTGTCTAAGTATTGCTATAAGATTTTGCATTTACTGAAAGGAAATATTCAAAGGACCATATCAATACCTTAATATTGAAATTTCCGATGTCACCAGTAAATATATAGCTACAGATTAAATTGATTTAGCAGTGTGTAATTGGTTATCTACTATTCTTGTTCTGATGTGAGGCAGTGTTCCACATTCTCAAAATACAAGATAGAATTGCCTGTTGAATTCTTCAAAGAACTTTGGTGATTAGAAAAAGCTTCCTCTACTGACATGTGGAGAAATGACAATACTGAAAAGCATCAGTCCTTGATTAGAAAGATATTGTCCTCTCCCTCCTTCTCATTTTCATACTTTCACCCTCTCCATCATCTATCACAGTTTCAAAACAGTCACTCAGGGACTAGCTTCTAGATTTTTCTATATTGAGTTTGACAGTTGATGCTTAATGATAAGTAACCTGCCTGCAGCAGAAATAACTTTATCTTGTGCAATATGATAAGCCTTTGCCCTGGTGGTACAAGGAGGGAGAGAAAACAGTATTGATTAAAGAACTTTATGAAAATGTATTACATCATTGGTGCCATGACATAGAAAATTTGCAGTACTGCAGTATCTACCATTTACCCCACAATTTTATAGTAGCTTCAAAAAAGCAACTTTTAAATACTTATTTATTACCACAAAAGTTAGTGTTAAGGCATGATGCCCACATGATGAATCTATCATTCCCAGCAATCAACTTTCCAATTTGATTATTTATTTATTTATTTATTTATTTATTATTGTGAAGAGATAGAAAGAAATCAAGAAGAAAAGATGATAAAGAGGGATATGGAGTGAGACACTTGTGACACTGCTTTGCTGCTCCTAAACTTTTCTGCTTACAGGTCGGGGCCAGGGATCAAACTGGGGTCCTTGCATATAGTGTGCACTAGTAAGTGTGTCAACACTGGGCCCCTAAGAAATGCAATTCTGGGGCCAGGTGGTTGCATACGTGTTTAAGTGCACGTACTAGAGTGTACAAGGACCCGGGTTTGAGCCCCCAGTTCCCACCTGCAGGGGGAAGCTTCACAAGTGGTGGATCAGAGCTGCAGATGTCTCTGTTCCTCTCTACCACCCCCTTCCCTCTCAATTTCTGACAGTCTCTATCCAATAAATAAAGATAATATTTTTTAAAAAATAAGAAAATCAGTTCTAATACATTTTGAAGGTTTTTAGGGCCTGCATGATGGCATACCCAGTAGAAAGTGCATGTTACAATGGATAAGGACCCAGGTTCAAGCCCCAGTGAATGACACTGCTGCTGGTGTCACTCTCCCTATTTCTTGCTTCCCTCACAATTTTTCTCTGTCTCTATCCAGTAAATAAATACAGAAGATATACTTTTTGAATTTACTTACCTATTTTTTTTTCCATCGGATAGGACAGAGAGAAATCGAGAGAGAAGGGGAAGATAGAAGGAGGCAGAGAAAGATAGACACCTGCAGACCTGCCTCACCACTCATGAAGGGACCTCCCTGCAGATGTGGAGCCAGAGGTTTGAATACAGATCCTTAGGTGGGTCCTTGCTGCTTTGTAAGATGTGTGCTTAACCTGGTATGCCACCGCATGGCCCCTTTAAAACTTAAAAAAGGTGAAGCAGTGCTGCAGGTGTCTCTCCTCCCCTCTCTCCCTTTCTTTTCTTTCTTTCTTTCTTTCTTTCTTTCTTTCTTTCTTTCTTTCTTTCTTTCTTCCTTCCTTCCTTCCTTCCTTCCTTCCTTCCTTTCTTTCTTTCTTTCTTTCTTTCTTTCTTTCTTTCTTTCTTTCTTTCTTTCCAGAGCACTGTTCAGCTCTGGCTTATGGTAGTGCGGGGAATTGAACCTGGGACTTTGCAGCCTCAGGCATGAGAGTCTGTTTGCATGACCATTATGCTATCTATCTACCCTCCACCACCTAAATCTGGAGTAGGGCACCAAAATAAAAACCCTGGGGTGAGGGTGGATATTTCACTTCCTGGGGCCACCAGGGGGTGGGTGGGATGGGACACAGTCTTTTATTGATGGGAATTGTGTTTATGTACACTCCTATTAATCTTTAGTCATATAAATCACTAATTAATATGAGAGGGAAAATTGATTGTATGTCTCAAGCTTTTTAATGCACAGACTGAGTCTTTTTAATACATAGGCTGAGTCTTTGATATGTTGACCCTCTCAAAAGCCTAGACCAGGGAGAACAGAAGCAACCAGTGGCATAGCTATATACAAATAATGTCAAAGGACATAAATTATGGTGATGTTGGGTATTATACAGCAAATCCTAACAAAGGGATTTTTCAAAGTTAACCCAATTACCAAATAATGTGATGATAACAATAACTATATATTGTCCTCTTGAACCCTAAGACAGCAAGAACATCACATTTCCACTATAGAGCCTATATTTCCCCCAGTCCTGGAAACTTAGGGTGGGGCTCACTTTCCTGCATGCTTCTCTCAATTTATACCAAATAATATTGCATCTGCCAATCCCAACCTAATCAACACAAGGAGTACCACCTCAGCATGCTTCACTTCAGACTGTGTCCAGTGACTTCAGGTGTGGAATGACAACTCTTCAGCTTCATTACTCTGGTGAGACCTTTCCTTTCTCTCTTTTTTTTTTTTTTAACTTTTTTTATTTCTTTATTGGAGAATTAATGTTTTACATTCAACAGTAAATACAATAGTTTGCACATGCATAACATTCCCCAGTTATAGTGGGCATCCCTGTCTAGTACCTGAAATGCTTCCAGTTTTTCACCACTGAGTATGATGTTGGCTGTAGGTTTGCTATATATAGACTCCACTATCTTCAGAAATTTTCCATCTATTCCCATTTTTTGTAGTGTTTTGATCATAAAGAGATGTTGTATTTTGTCAAAGGTTTTCTCTGCATCTACTGATATGACCATGTGGTTTTTGGTCTTGTTTTTCTTGATGTGGTGGATTACATTGATTGATTTACATATATTAAACCAACCTTGCATGTCTGGGATAAACCCCACTTGGTCATGATGAACAATCTTTTTAATATACTGCTGTATCTGGTTGGCTAGAATTTTGTTCAATATTTTTGCATGTATGTTCATCAGAGATATTGGTCTGTAGTTTTCTTTTTTGGTTGTGTCCCTGCCTGCTTTTGGTATCAGAGTGATGTTGGCTTCATAGAAGCTGGCAGGGAGTATTCCAGTGTCTTCAATCTTCTGAAAGACTTTTAAAAGTAGAGGTATTAGTTCTTCTTTGAAGGTCTTGTATAATTCATTTGTAAAACCATCTGGTCCAGGACTTTTATTTTGATAAATGTTTCAATTTCATTAGCTGTGATGGGCCTGTTCATGTTATCTACCTCCTCTTTACTTAGTTTTGGAAGTTGGTAGGTATCTAGGAAATCGTCCGTTTCTTCCAGGTTCTTTAGCTTGGTGGCATATAGTTGTTCATAGAAGCCTCACATGATATGTTGAATTTCTGCAGTGTCTGTTGTGATAACTCCTTTTTCATTTAGTATCTGATTTATTTGGGTCTTTTCCCTCTTTTGTTTTTTGAGTCTGGCTAAAGGTTTGTCGATTTTGTTCACTCTTTCGAAGAAGCAACATTTACTTTCGTTGATCTTTTGTATGGTTTTCTTATTCTCAATGTTATTTATTTCCACCCTAACTTTAGTGATTTCTGTCCTTCTGGTTGCTTTAGGGTTCCTTTGTTCTTCTTCTTCTTCTAGGTCTTTAAGATGTGCAGTCAGGCTGTTTATTTGTGCCTTTTCTTGTTTCCTAATGTGTGCTTGTATGGCTATGAACTTCCCTCTTAGTACTGCCTTAGCTGTGTCCCAAATATTTTGATAACTTGTGTCTTCATTTTCATTCGAAATATTCTGATTTCTTCCTTGATTTCCTCTTTGACCCAGAAGTTTTTAAGAAGTGTACTGTTGAGCTTCCACCTTTTGGCACTGTTACTAATCTTTTGTTGGTTGTTAAGTGTTAGTTTAACTCCACTGTGGTCTGAGAAGATGCGTGGAATGATTTCAATGCTCTTGAATTTTCTGATGCTGTCTTTGTGGCCCAACATATGGTCTATCCTTGAGAATGACCCATGGGGATTTGAGTAAAATGTGTATTCCAGTTTCTTGGGATGAATGACTCTGAAAATGTCCAATAGTTCTAGTTTATCTATCTCTTCATTTAGCTCCCTTATGTCTTTATTGATTTTCTGCATGGATGATCTGTCAAGTTGAGAGAGTAGGATGTTGAAGTCCCCTACTATGATTGTGTTGCTGTTAATATATTGCTGCAGCTCTTTCAGTAGAAGTTTGATGTATTTAGCTGGCTTCTCATTGGGTGCATAGATGTTAATAATTGTTAAGTCCTCTTGATTGACTGATCCTCTGAGCATTAAGTAGTGTCCATTCCTATCTTTTTTAATCTTATCTATTTTAAAGTCTATCGTGTCAGATATGAGAATAGCTGTTCCTGCCCTTTGTTATGGGCCGTTGGCTTGTATGATAGTTTTCCATCCTTTCAATTTAAGTCTGTGTTTGTCTTGTTGAGTTAGGTGGGTTTCCTGTAGACAGCATATTATTGAGTTGTATTTTCTGATCCATCTTCCTACTCTGTGTCTTTTAATAGGTGAATTCAGGCCATTGACATTTATTGATATCAAATATTGAAGATATTTTAACACCATTCTTGTAGAGTTTTAGAGTGTTCTGATATATGTCCTATTTATGGTGGTCTGATTGTTTATAGGAGACCTTTCAGAACTTCTTTCAGGTCAGGCCTGGTGATAGTTGATTCCTTCAACTGTGGCTTGTCTGAGAAGGTTTTGATGCCTCTATCTAGTCTGAATGTTAGTCTATCAGGATATAGTATTCTTGGTTGAAAGCCTTTCTCATTGAGCACTCGATAGATATCTTGCCATTCTCTTCTGGCCTGTAGTGTTTGTATGGAGAAGTCTGCTGCTAATCTTATGGGTTTTCCTTTGTAGGTGACTCTTTGTTTTTCTCTTGCAGCCTTCAGGATCCTTTCTTTATCCTTATACCTTTCCATTCTAAGTATGATATGTCTTGGTGTCTTTAGGTCTGGGTTAATTCTATTTGGGACCCTCTGGGCTTCTTGAATCTTTATGTCATTGATGTTGTTTAGACTAGAGAAGTTTTCAGCTATTATGGCCTGGAGAATTCTTTCTTACTCTCCTTCTCTTTCTTCCTCTGGTATGCCAATAATGCGTATATTGTTTCTTTTGAAGTCATCCCATAGGACTCTGTTGTTATTTTCAGCATCTCTTAATCTCTTTTTGAGATCTCTTACTTCTTTTTTAGTTGTCTCTAATTCATCCTCAATCTTGCTAATTCTGTCTTCAGCCTCATTGATTCTATTCTCTCTGCTCTCTACTGTTTTCTGGAGTTCATCTATTTTGTTGCCCTGTTCTGATACTGTTTTAGCTTGTTCAGCTAGTTGCATTCTTAGCTCAGTGATTTCAGCTTTCAGCTCTCTAATAGCCATGAGATAATTAGTATTTTCTTCCTTTTTCAGTAGTTGTTCCTGTATTTCTCATTACACTTTTTTCAAATTATTTACTCACTCCTGTGATTATTTCCTTAGCTAGTGTTTGGATGTTGAACTCATTATTTTGCTTTTCACCCTCTGAGGGACTTTTAGCTGGACTCTTGTCCTGGTTTGTTTCTCCAATATTTCATCTTGTTGTTTTGACCATTTTATACATTATGTTATGAGTTCCCTCTCTCAGTACTTTTCAAATTACTGATCACTATTGCCTGGATTGAATTGTGTCTAAGTAAGTTAATTAGAGGGTTCACAGTGGTGGAAGTTAACAGTTGTTTCAATAGTATTTTAATCCCTGAGTTGGAGCTCAGTGGTTTAAAAGCCTCTTTTTTTTCTTTCCTGTAGGCTATGGGAGCCTGAGGGCTTTTAAACTATCAATAGGCTTCTTAGCTTAATCACTGACTCCTGACCAAGAGATAAAGCAGGGTGTGGCAGAGATAATCCAGTGGTTATGCAAAGAGACTTTCACAGCCCCTCAGCTATGCCACTGAGGTATAGGTCTTCTACTGAGTTTCCTGGTTAGATCTCTGTCCCCTGGTGTACCTCTCTTTTGCTGCTCCAGATTCTGAGGGCAGTAGCAATGGAGACTCAGAGTCACACTTGGTGAGTTTCTGGGGAGTCTTCTCCCTTCAGCTGTCCCCTTGTTGGTGGAGCAGACTGGAGGTGCTGTCTCAACTGATAAGCTGCTGGACTGTTAGCAGTCACTTAATCTCTCCCTACACTCCTCTCTGTCACCAGCCAAATGTGTTTGTACTCACCAGTGATTTAGTGGGTTCCTGTGGTCATTCTAGTCCTGTCTTGTTTTGGTCCTGCGTGGTCTCCTTTGGTATTCCTAGTTGATCTTGAGACCTTTCCTTTCATAGTATTCTCTAATTCCATTCCAGGTGGTTCACTTCCTAAAAAAATCCCAAAACCTAGATATAGACTCTGTCCTGTGAGATAGAGCATATGTTCACATGTATCCATAAACTAGGGCAAATTATATACATGAAAGCGAAACTATACAATAGTCTGCAGTGAGTACCCCCAAACACTTCATCTCCACTATTCCAGCCTTTAGGTCCATGATTGCTCGACAATTTGTTTGGCTTTGTATGTTAATTCTCTTTTCAGCCACCCAGTTCCAGATGCTAGCATGATGCCAACCAGACTTCCCTGGACAGATGACTCCACCAATGTGTCCTGGAGCTCTGCTTCCCCAGAGCCCCAACCTACTAGGGAAAAAGAGAGGCAGGTTGGGAGTATGGATTGACCAGTCAACACCCATGTTCAGTGGAGAAGCAATTACAGAAGCCTGACCTTCCACCTTCTGCATCCCACAATGACCTTGGGTCCATACTCCCAGAGGGATAAAGAATAAGAAAGCTATCAGGGGAGGGGATGGGATACAGAATTCTGGTGGTGGGAACTGTGTAGAGTTGTAACCCTCTTATCCTATGGTTTTATTAATGTCTTCTTTTTTAAATAAATAAAAGAAAATTAAAAAAACACTTAAAAAAGGAAGTTGTTTATTTAAAAATATGTACAGAGTCCATACATATCAATTTGCAAGTATCTAAAAGGTGATTCAGGGCAAGATTTAGTTTGCCTGGGCAGTAATCCTGAGGCACATAGTAAGCGAATAATAGTGGAAAGGGAAAGAAAAAGAAGAGGACCACAAAGAGGATATGGTAATGGGTAAACTACTGTTAGGGGAGTAGAAAAGTCAACTAAAGCCTTTCACACATCCCCCCGGCCCCCCCCACACGCCTCCCCAGCCACTTTTTGTGGATCCTCTTGAAAGATTTGCAAGATAACACTCGTGATTGGTATTCAGAGTCCAATCTTCTTTTATTAAGTTATTAGGTAGAAATAATGCAGAAGTGAAGTTAGATTAAAGAGAAAGCTCAGGGGATAGAGTTCCCAAAATCCTGGAAAGATTGCAAGAAAAGGCTTCTCTGTGTGAGTACCCCTCCTCATAAACCTTATACATGTCACATCTAGGTCAGCTTCTTGGCCTGCTGAAATTACAAGTTGTGATTTCCTTACCAAAATTCTTGTTAGCGTGCACATCTTTGTGTTCCAGTTTCCACTACCCAGGTATGCAGTTTTCTTGTGCCCTAATTCCAATGTCTTATGTGTGCAAACAAGATGCAGCAAAGTGTCTGTGCTCCCAGCCTCTCCCTGTGTACTCCCTGACCTTGACATTATCACTGGGAATAATTATAGTTCAGTGAGTTCTGGAAATTCTCAAGACACATAACAAACACATCTATGAGACAGAAAAGCCCTTAACTACTTAGTCTTTTCCCCCCTTAGTTGCTCAAGGGGGCTTAGAATAAACCATAAGCCTCAAAATTTCCCTGTATTCCATGTGAACCCAAGAAGAGAGAGAAGTATTAGTACTTCTGTTAGGAAACTATTGGCATATATAGTAATTGCATCAAAAGTGTAGGTGAACCCTGGAGTACGTAGTATATGAATATATATATGAAACAAGTATTACTGTCTGTTACAACACCCCTGCTACAGGTAAGTGTTAACTAAAGTTTAGAACTAATCAAAACAGGAGTCAAATGTAGTCAAAATGCAGTGCTACATTCCAAAGGTTGATCAGTAGAACTTGTATGTAACTTAGAACTGCAGACCCCTCATTTTCACTGCTTTGCAAAAAAAAATTCTACTGTAAATATACCCACATTTATTACTAGTCTCTCATTTTATGTATTTTGAATTATTTCCAGAATTTTTGCTATTATGAGAAATTCTCCCACATACGTATTTTACCTATTTCATGGTACAGATGTGTAATAGTATTAATTAAACATGTGATTAATGTTTGCACCAAGATATGCCTAGCTAAAGAAATACCCAATTTTAGAAGATAATCATGATCATTTACAAAGTGGGTAGGAATAAAACAGACTGAACTTTTTATAACCTACTGAGTTCTGTCAGAACTCACAAATTGTAATCATAAGCAAACTCTAAGAATAGAAGGTAACCTCCCCGTATGGACCGACCAGTCAACGCCCATGTTCAGTGGGGAAACAATTACAGAAGCCAGACCTTCCACCTTCTGCAACCCACAATGACCCTGGGTCCATGCTCCCAGAGGGATAGAGAATGGGAAAGCTAACAGGGGAGGGGGTGGGATATGGAGACTGGGTGGTGGGAATTGTGTGGAGTTGTACCCCTCCTACCCTATGGTTTTGTTAATTTATCCTTTCTTAAATAAAAAAATAAAATAAAATAAAATAAGAAGGTAACCTCCCCAAGCAATGTTTGTGTTTAAAGTCATTTGCATTAAGTTACCCTCTACCTGAGGAAAAAAAAAAGTTATTTAAAATTAAAAAGAAGGGACTGAGAAGAACTCATAATGGCATGCAAATGACTTCATGCCTGAGGCTCTGTACTCCCAAATTCAATCCCCAGCACCACCATTAACCAGAGGTGAAGGATATTCTGGTAAAATAAATAAATATATAAATAAAAAATAAAATAAATAAAATAAGAGGAAGTATTTTTCCTTTCAGAAGCATGCAGGAAAAGAGAAATGAGTGTACTAGGCTTCCTAAAACTCTTCTAGGAATTTACCTTGAAACTTTCTCTGAACATGGAAGTTTAGCCAAGTAGGTCATATGCAATTTATAAATAACAAAAAACCGGACTAGCTAGTCCTGTTAGAGTTTACCAATGGAAAAATCTGTAATGGTTGGCAAGCAACACAATTTTTTTCAAGAAATGAATTCTATGCAAGTCAAAATTTTTATTAGGCATCCATTCACTGGTAGTTTCATAGTTTACTATGATGGGTTTGAACATGGATCAGGAGATTCTACCTCTGCTTGATTGACTATACCAAAAGGTGACAGAGACAAAAAAAAGCAGAAAACTAAAGATTGATACTCCTGATAATCATAGATACTAATATATGGAACAAAATTCTAGCCAACTGGATATAGCAATACATTAGAAAGATTATATAGCATAACCAAGTAGATTTTATCCCAGGGATACAAGGCTGATTCCATACATAAAAATCAGTAAATGTGATTCAACACATCAATAAAAAGAAAATCAAATATTACATAATTATTTTAATAGACACAGAGACAGCCTTTGACAAAGTTTAGCATACTTTCATGATCAAAACACTGAAAAAAAAAAAAACCCAACCAAACAACAACAAAAACAAAACTTTGGGGGTCCGGCAGTGATGCCCTACTTAAGCTCACGTTTATGTGCAAATACCAGAGTTTGAGCCCCTGGTCTCCACTTGCAGGTGGGAAGTTTCAAGAGTGGTAAAGACAGTACTGCTGTTGACTCTCTTTCTCCCTCTATATTTTCCCCTTCTCCTTTTAGCTTTTCTCTGCCCTATCAAGTAAAAAAGAAAAAAAAGAAGAAAAGGCGGGGGTGGGTGAGAGCAGTGGATTCAGATTCACGTGCAGGCATCCAGCTATAATCTTGGTGGCATTAAAAAGAAAAAAAGAATAGTGATAGATGATAAATTCCTTAAACCAGTTGAATTTGTATATAGCAAATCTACAGACAGCATCATGTTCAGTAGCTAGAAACTGAAAGCTTTCGCTCTTCTTTTTTTTTTTTAATTATTGATTTTCCCTTTTGTTGCCCTTGTTGTTGTTGTTGATGTTGTCGTTGCTAGATAGGACAGAGAGAAATGGAGAAAGGAGGGGAAGACAAAGAGGGGTAGAGAAAGACAGACACCTACAGACCTGCTTCACCGCCTATGGGGAGCCTGGAGCTTGAACTCAGATCTTTAAGTGGGTACTTGTGCTTCGCGCCACATGCGCTTAACCGGCTGCGCTACTGCTGGACTCCCAGCTTTCGGTCTTCTAACACCACTAACTGTTCAACATGGGCTTGTTAGGTCGACTCATAGTTATGAGACAATAGAAAATAATAAAAGGGACACATACTGGAAGACAAGAGGTAAAGGCTGTTAGTATTTGCATATAATATGATAGACTTCACAAAAAATTAAAAAAAGAAATCCAGTAGAAAACTTCTGGAAAGTACTAGAAAATATAGTAAGCGGGTTGTCTACAAAGTCAGTATACAAAACTCAGCAACACAGTTTCTCTATGAAAGCACTAAGCTAGAAGAAGAAATTCATTGATTCATTTTACTATAATAACAAAAACAAGAAAGTATATAGGAATAAATTTAACAAAAAAAGCTGAAAGACATGTCCAGAAAAATAAATGGAAAGAGTCTGTTCAAGAAATGTTGTAGAGAAAATTGGTTTGACCTGTGCAGATGAATGAAACTGCACTACTACATAGTATCAAGCACAAAAGTCAACTCCCAGTGGGTCAAAAACATGATCATTAGGTCAGAAACCATCAAATACACAGAAGAAAATATTGGCAGAACATTTCATGATCTATGCTTTGAAAATGTAAAAGAATCAAGCCCAAAAGTGAGGAAAACAAAAATAAAAATAAACCAGTGAGGCTACATCAAATTAAAATGCTTCTGCACAACAAGCACTGAAATGGAATGACACCCTACAAAGTGGGAGAAGATCTTTACATGGCATACATTAGATAAAGCAATATATATATGTAACCAAACAGCAGTAGCAACAACAGAATAACTCCATTATAAAATATGGCTAGTACATTAATAGAATCTTCATCAAAAGAGAGATCTCAATGGCCAGAAGGCATATGAAAAAATGGTCTAAGCCAGTGATTAGCAGAGAAATGCAAATAAGGACAATAAAAGGGGATTGGGATATAGAACAATGGCTGTAATGACCCTGCAATTCTTCTCCTGGAGATATATGCTAAGAAACAAAACATACCCATCCAACAAGTTTTGTGTTTACTATGCTCATAACAGCACAATTTGTAATAGCCAAAACCTAGAAGCAACCCCAGGTGTCCAACAACAGATGAGTGGCTGACTAAGTTGCGGTATATATACACAATGGAATGCTTCTCAACTATTAAAAATGATGAATTCACCTTCTTCACCTCAGCTTGGATGGAGCTTGAAGGAGTCATGGTAAGTGAGATAAGTCTGAAAGAGAAGGATGAATATGGGATGATCTCACTCATAGACAGAAGTTGAAAAATATGAATAGAAGGGAAAATTCAAAGTACAACTTTGACTGGAGTTGATGTATTGCACCAAAGTAAGAATCTGGGGTGAGGGGGAAGGTTTAGGTCCTAGAACATGATGACTGAGGAAGACTTAGCAGAGGTTAAATTATTATGTGGAAAACAGAAATATTTCACATGTATAAACTACTGTATTTTATTGTTGGCTGTATACCATTAATCTCCCAACAAAGAAATTAACAGAACTAAGAGACATTCATGCCTAAGGATCTGAAATCCCGGATTTATAATCCCCTGCACCCCCATAAACCAGAGCTGAGCTGTGCTCTGGATTAAAAAAATAATAAAATGAAATACTGCTTTACACCTGTGTCTAAGACTGGGAGAACTACAGTGATTACCTAAAGGGGTGGGGGTGAGGACACAGACCCTTGGTGATGGGAATGGTGAGAAATTACAAACTTAATGGAAAAAAAAAAAGACAAGGGGATGGGTTGTTGGCTCACTGGGCTAAGCACATATAGTACAAAGCTCAAGGACCAGCACAAGTATCCTGGTTTGAGCTCCCCAGTGAAACAGGTCTGCAGGTGTCTATCTTTCCCTCCCCCTCTCTATCTTCCCCTCCCCTCTCAATTTCTCTCTGTCCTGTCCAATAAAATGGCCACCAGGAGCAATGGATTCATAGTGCAGGCACTGAACCAAAAAAAAAAAAGGCCTAGAAAACTGGAAAATGTTATACATGTACCAACAACTATATTTATTGTAAGCCATTAACCGCCCTCCCCCCCATAAAAAATAAGAGAGACACTTGCAGCACTACTTCACCACTCATGAAGATTCCCCATTCCCTCACCAAGTGTATGCAGGTAGAGACCACAGCTTTGAACTCAAATCTTTATGCATGGCAACATGAGTGCTCAACCCACCAGGTCACCCATTGAACCCTTTTAAACAAACTTGTACTTCAAAAATATTTTCACTATTTTTAAAAAACAAAATATTTGTTTATTTATTATTGAATAAAGACAGAGAGAAATTGAGAGGGGAGGGAGAGAGAGAGAGAGAGAGAGAGAGAGAGAGAGAGAGAAAGAGAGAGAGAGAGAGAGAGAGAGAGAGGGAGAAAGAGAGAAAAAGAGAGGAGAAGAAGAGAGAGAGACCCACAGCTCTGCTTCACCACTTGTGAAGCTTTCCCCCTGCAGATGGAGACCAGAGGCTTTGAACCCAGGTTTTTTTTAACACTGTAGTGTGTGTGCTTAACTAGGTGAACTAGGTGTACCACTGCCTGGCCCCAATAATTTCACTCTTCTTTTTTTGTTATTTCTATAGAAGCTTGGGAGAAGGGAAGAGAGATTAAAAATTCTACATTTTAGCCTGTAATCTTATCAATCTTCTACTTTTTAATGACCCAAAACAACTTATTATTTGCACTTAGCTGCATACATTTTGCAATTAAGAGTACAGAACACAGAACCACTGAAAATAAATTGACAAATGGAAGATAGTCACTTTAAAAAACTGCAAGAATTTTTATCTTACCTTATTTTTGAGAGAAAATTAAAAGTCTTAGAGAGATTATAATTGCAGAATAACACATTAACCATATGTAGTGCTAAACATGACAATTAAGACTCTAAAAGGTACATATGAAAAGACTGGATCTCTTTCCAAACTGGTTATATATCTAAACATCAAATGAGCACTTAATTTATTTGATATAATATATGCATATATATATACACACACATACGTAGATAGACAGATAGATAGATAGATATGTATCTGTATCGATGCAAACATGAGTTTAAGTTCTATTACAATGTTTATTTTTGGTTCCATAATGCTAAGACTTTCTTTACTTCTCATGTAATACATTCTGTGACAACCTTTTTTTAAACCATCTACTAAAGGATTTGATACTAGTTACAGGATAGAGTAGTCACACCTCTTTAGATATATAACTACTGTGCCATTTTGATGTAATTCTGAATAAATTTCAAACATTTCTATTTGAAATAATCAAGTGGTATGAAATCTTTTTAAATGGCAAGTATACAGTACTAGCAATTGGCACTTAGCAATAGACCTTTTGCAATATGCACAATAGCTTCCAGCAGGGAGTTTTTTAGGGACCATCCTTTGAGAGCACAAACTCACACATGTACAATCAGTAGACATCAAGGTTCTATCTCCAACTCCCCTTGAGATGTTATTTAGCTAATGTACAAATGTTACAGCTAAGCTGTTAAGCCTAAAATAGAATAACAGTTGTGTGCAGGTATACTTGCTTTTTTATTCTATTGGCTAATCTTCTCATATATCAGTTCCACATAAAACGATATATACAATAAATTGAGGTTACTTTTTGTTATGTAGATAGTTTTCATCTTTTAAAACTTCTAGTATTTGTGAGCATAATTTTACATTGTAGTAGAACACTATGGAATGCATATGCACTGAAAGAAGTTGCTTGATTATAGAATACTTAGTTTTTCTCTCAGATTATGATTATGTCATGGTTATAGATAGTGTCAAGGTAACAAAAAACATACAATCCAGGCTTTTAACTATATAACATACTCTTAGAAGATGTAGACTGGTTACTATTCACCATATAATTCCCTTCAGACTTGGTGCTTTGTACGTACCTTATTCTCAGTATCTATTTAGATGCATGAATCTCGGCTAAATATTTAGGTAGATTAATAAATTTAACATGGAAAATAAAGTTTCAGGGCTGGGGAGACAGCATAATGGTTATGCAAAAGCCTTTCAAGCCTAGGCTCTGAAGTCCCAGGTTCAATTCCCACCCCCACCATAAGCCAGAACTGAGCAGTGTTCTGTTCTCTTTTCTCTTTTTCTTTCTTTCTCTCTCAGTATCTTTTCCTCTATATCTACTCTTTCTCATTAAAATAAACTAAATAAAATATTTTAAAAAAGAAAATAAAGTTTCAAATAAGTCAAAGTAATCACTTTTCTACTATGTACAAAAACTAAATTGATTTTCACTGTGGTTTTATATTAAGAGTGGGAAATTATATACTTTTTTCAGTGCACAGTCATTCCTATCTCTATTTTCCCTCATACATTGTAAATCAGTTTTAGATATTTCTAGACTAGCAAGACTACCCTACACCCAATTCTTTTAAGAGGAATTCATTATTACAATTTAATTTACCCTGTTGGAAATTTATTCTAACTCAGCTTTCAAAACATGATTAGTTATTAGTAGAGGAATGAACATCATATGAACCAAACAGGAATACTGATGAAATACCATTAAATCCAGTTTCCTCTTCTTTGTGTCTCATCTCTTAGACTTTGTTGAGCAGACTCTTTTCAATTTCCATCTCCCTAAAATGTCTTATAGCTACCACTGAGATTATTTGCTAGGAGAGAGAAGCATATGAGAGCTCAAGTCAAGTTTCCCAGATAGTGGTTTGCACGTGTTAATTAACAAACACTGGGATTCTATAAATTCATACATGAGCCATCTATTTCCTTTTTCTATGATTATAGGTGTTTTTAGTGGCTCTGCCAAATATGATAGTGAAGATCAGGTTATTATGTAGGAACACAAGGATCATACCTTTTGTTCTATTTCCCACTTTCATTTTTTCCCAATATTTTTATTTATTTATTATTGGATAGGGACAGAGAGTAGTTAAGAGGTGTGGGGGAGACAGAGAGAGAAACATCTGCAGCCTTGCTTCACTACTTGTGAAGCTTTCTCCCTACAACTGGGGACCAGGGGCTTGAATCTGTGTCACCAGGCGCACCACCACCAGGCCCCTATTTCCCACTATAATGATTAAATTTTATTGTAAAAAATGTCTTGATTTGTGTTTCTCTAGACAAATGTTAATGTCTGATCTGCTTCTTTTACTGTTCCATTCTTTTTCTTCCAGCATATAATCTTCAAAAACAGTGTCACAGTGACCTTATTTTGGGGCAGGAAGAAAATTTATTAAAAGACTAAGCAGCCTCACCCAATTTGATAGATGCATATACTGAAGCAATAGATTGTGGTTGATGTATATCACAATGACTCTTCAGATCATTCAGCTCCCAATTCGCCATTTCATTCCTTCCAAAACTACTACAGAGAATATAATGTTCACTTAATTCAACTCTGATAGTTATTGAACTTTAAAGTTTGCAAGTAGATAAACTGTTGTTAAATGGAGTAAATTATGTATACTTCCTCAAAGTTAAGTGGTTTTAAAGTTATTACAGTTTCATACTTAA
Source organism: Erinaceus europaeus (assembly GCF_950295315.1). Taxonomy (NCBI): domain Eukaryota; kingdom Metazoa; phylum Chordata; class Mammalia; order Eulipotyphla; family Erinaceidae; genus Erinaceus; species Erinaceus europaeus. Next base: position 84,618,840 of record NC_080169.1, read on the forward strand.
AACATGAACATGACAACATCTCAATTAAATCAGGTCATTTTCCATTATTATTGTTACATTTATTAAAAAATGAGAACATGGGAGTCCGGCAGTTCTTCTTCTAGCGTTTGCCCTTCTTCCGTAGCCAGTCAACTGTGTCAGGTTGAGCCTGATGTAAAGTTTCGAGACCTCCTTTGAATCTGGAGAGGTGGCAGTTGTTGACTATGTGGGTCATAGTCTATCTGTAGCCGCAGGGGCAGTTCGGGTTGTCTCTGGCTCCCCAGCGATGGAACATAGCGGCGTACCGGCCATGGCCTGTTCGATAGCGATTGAGGAGGACCCAATCATAACGTGCTAGGTCAAAGCCGGCAGTAGTGCAACAGGTTAATTGCACTGTGGTGCTAAGTGCAAGGACCAGCAGAAGACCAGGTTCGAGCCCCCAACTCCCCACCTGCAGGGGAGTCGCTTCACAGGTGGTGAAGCAGGTCTACAGGTGTTTATCTTTTTCTCCTCTCTCCATTTCTCTCTGTACTGTCTCACAACGACGACATCAATAACAACAACGATAATATCTACAACAATAATAAAAAGCGCAACAAAAGGGAAAATTAATTAATTAATTAATTTAAAAAAGTTTTAAAAAACAAAACAAAAAAAGTGAGAGCGTCTATATAAATAAAAAGAGAATACTTGCAAAAGTTGTCATTTTTTTTACCTTTATCCTTTTAAAATCATTCTCCTGCCTTTGCTTATACTAATCCTAAGCTAAATCATTTTATCAAGAGAAACGGTAGATCACAGTTAGCATAATTTTCCACAAAAGGGCACAAGTACAAATCATATAGTTAGTCATGAAAAGGTACTTAGGATTTTGCACCTCCTCATATAGTATCTTTTTCTACCTCTGTTAACAGCTTTCAAGTGCTCTTGTTGATCTAGACAACACAAGATGGGCATTATGTCCTTCTGTCTGTGGAGCTACTTAATAGTGATCTGAAACTCTCAAGTAAAACTAGTATAATGTAAGTTTAAATGAAACTGGCAGCATGCCACTAAAGGATTTTACATTCTGAATCAAAGCAATTCAAAGGACTTTAACTTTACAAAAGGATGAAGCTGGGAATCTATGTCATCATTTGAACTCTTCTTTTCCACAATGTGTAAATGATAGTTGACTTCAAAATTAAACTATGAACCCTGAAACTTAGAGATGCCATGGAAATAGTGTCCACATTTAAATGAGAGAATCAAAAGATTTTAGGTCTTTAAATGATTCCTCTCAATTTCTAAACTTTCACAAACATACAACATCATGTTAGAAAATTATTCACAGAAATAAGTCCCCCTCAGACTAAAATCTTTGGAATTTTATTTTTAAATATATAAACCTCTGAGCAATAAGAAATTAACAAGGCACATTCATTTCTTTCTCTCTAAAACCTGGTTTCTAAAACAACTAGACATAGCTAGAGTTAATTGTTTAAACTTGGTCAAAGCTAAATTATTGGCTACCTTGCAGTTTGAAAAGCCATAACTAATTCAAACCATTAAAATCATCTTTGGAGACAAATTGCAAGCCAAGTTTTGTGTGGAAAGGCTCCAAATTTCCTAAGATATTAAATTTAAAAGCTCACTTTTTTTATCTTTAAATTTCTAAATTACAACATCACAACCCTGATGCAATATATTTTATGAGAGAGCTGTGGTGTAGTACCATATATAATTATTTCACTCTGAAGCATAAAAGGCCCATCATTCAAAAGGAGTAAAGCTTTAAGAAAGTTGTAAAGTCAATTTTTTAAGAAACATATTCCATTTACATCACCAAGTTCTACTATACAGTTGTGTCCTATCAACTTTTGGGATGCCTGCCTCATATAACATTAGTCTTTCAAAATTGTTTCTAGCACAATTTGGGATACAAGCCTGGAGCAAATCACCATTATGGCAAATAAATAGACATAAAATGACAACTGATCAAGATGAAAATAATCTTCTTAGGTGATTTTCAATTTTATCAAGGATTTGATAATCTCACTTTAAATAGCATTGTTCTGATGTTTCTACCCTAGGAAGTTATAGAATTGTTTTCATTGCAAATTTAAACTTACTTTTTTTTTTCTCATTATTTTTTTTTTGTTTAGTGGGAGCCATTTTTTTTTCTTTATTAGAAGGATTAATGGTTTACAGTCAACAGTAAAATACAATGGTTTATACATGTATAACAGTTTTCAGTTTTCCATATAACAGTTCAACCTCCTCTAGGTCCTCCTCTGACATCATCTTCCAGAACCTGAACTCTCCCTCCCACCCCAGAATCTTTGACTTGGTACAATACACCAAAGCCAGTCCAACTTCTGCTTTATGTTTTCTTATTTTTCAACTTAAAAATTATTATTAGTGATGTAATAATGATAATCAAGATTGTGGGATAAAAGTGGTGCAATTCATACAATTGCTACCACCAGAGTGCCATACACTATCCCCTTCAATGGAAGGTTTCCTATTCTTTATCCCTCTGGGAATATGCACCAAAAAACTCAATGGAGTACAGAAGGTAGGAGGTCTGACTTCTGTAAATTTACTTTTTAAGTGAATAATTTAACCCAGAAAAGTAAAGCAGTATTTGGATTTGATTTTGAATTGGAAATAGCTTGAGTTGGTTCCATAATAAATAGTTTTTCCTGTACTGAATCATATGTAGATGATAGATTTAGGCACCTTTAATTCATTTTTCCACAAAACTATTGAAAAAATAGTGTGGGTACCAAATCAATGCATTTTTTAACTAAAGTTTTTTTTTTAATTTCCCCAATTTCTTTGTCCTATAATCACTATTATCTACCAAAAACAAACAAACAAACAAACAAACAAACACAAACCATTACTTCTTAGTTTTAACTTAGAATACCATAAATTATTGAGAAAACAAATGGTACCACAGAATATTATAGTTTGTTTAATTTATCTTTCTTTCTATGCCCTCACATGAAGGTAGTGTTCTCTATTTATATTGTATTATAATTTTCTGTATCTATTTGAATTTATTACTGTGTACATGGAAAAGAAATAAGGAGTTCACAGTTTTAAACTTTTAAAATTTTTCAGTGACTAAAACAAACATAGTGACTTTTATCTATAGAGAAGGGAAATATCTGACATAGGTGTAGAAGTAATTTAGGACTCAAAAATATATATTATTTTTCAGAAGAAATAAAAACACCCTTAGTCTTTTTCATTGAAATAAATAGTCTTTGACCTGGATTTTCTGGGTATTATAGTAATTATCAAATGTCTGTGTCCTCAAAAATATGTTTTCAGACTGGTAAAATAGCTTACTTGGGTAGAGTGTTGCTGTTCTTTTTTGATTCTTTTTTATTTATAAAAAGGAAACATTGACTAAACCATAAGATAAGAGGGGTACAACTCCACACAATTCCCACCACCGGAACTCTGTATCCCTTCCCCTCCCCGATAGCTTTCCTATTCTTTAACTTTCTGGGAGTATCGACCCAAGGTCATTGTGGGATACAGAAGGTGGAAGGTCTGGCTTCTGTAATTGCTTCCCCGATGAACATGGGCATTGACAGGTCAATCCGTACTCCCAGCCTGTCTCTCTCTTTCCCTAGTGGGGAAGGAAGGACTCTGGGGGAAGCAGAGCTCCAGGACACATTGACAGGGTTGTCTGTTCACGGAAGTCTGGTTGGCATCTTGCTAGCATCTGAAACCTGGAGGCTGAAAAGAGAGTTAACATACAAAACCAAGGAAATTGTTGACCAATCATGGACATAAAGGCTGGAATAGTGCAGATGAAGAGTTGGGGGGGGGGGGGTCATATATTTTCTATTTTGTTTTATTTAAGAAACGATTAATTAACAAAACCATAAGGTAGGAGGGATACAGCTCCACACAATTCCCACCACCCTATCTCCATATCCCACCCCGTCCCCTGATAGCTTTCCCACTCTCTATCCCTCTGGGAGCATGGACCCAGGGTCATTGTGGGTTGTAGAAGGTGGAAGGTCTGGCTTCTGTAATTGCTTCCCGCTGAACATGGGCATTGACTGGTCGGTCCATACTCCCAGTCTGCCTCTCTCTTTCCCTAGTAGGGTGGGTCTCTGGGAAAGCGGAGCTCCAGGACACATTGGTGGGGTCTTCAGTCCAGGGAAGCTTGGCCGGCATCCTGATGACATCTGGAACCTGGTGACTGAAAAGAAGGTTAACATACAAAGCCAAACAAATTGCTGAGCAATCATGGACCCAAAGCTTGGATTAGTGGAGAGGAAGTGTTAGGGGGATACTCACTGCAAACTCTAGTGTACTTCTGTTTTCAGGTATATATTTTTCAGTAGTTTATGGATACAGGTGAACATATCCTCTCTCTCACCAAAACTTGTGTATATCTAGGTTTTGGGGCTTTGTTAGAAAGTGAACCACCTGAGATGAAATTAGAGTGTACTATGAAAGGAAAGGTCTCACCCGAGTAATGAAGCTGAAGGGTTGTCATTCCACACGTGAAGTCTCGACACAGTCTGAAGTGAAGCATGTTGGGGTGGTAATCGTTGTGTTGATTAGGTCATGATCGGCAGATGCAATATTATTTTATATGGATTGGGAGAGGCATACGGGAAAGTGGGCCCTATCCAAAGGTTCCAGGACTGGGGGAAGTAGTGGCTCTATAGTGGAGGTGTGAGGTTCCTGCTGTCTTAGGATTCCAAAAGACAATTGATAGTTAATGTTATCATCACATTATTTGGTAATTGGGTTAACTTTGAAAAGTCCTTTTGTTAGGGTTTGCTGTACAGTATCCAGTATCTTGTATATAGCTGTTCTGTTGGTTGCTTCTGATCTACTTGGTCTAGGCTTTTGAGAGAGTCTGCCTATCAAATACACAGCCTATATATTAAAAAGATTCAGTCTGTGTTTTAAAAAACTTCGAGAGATACAATTAATTTTCTCCCTCTCATATTAATTAACTAGTGATTTATATGACTACATTTTACTAGGAGTGTACATACACACCATTCCCACCACCAAAAGACTGTGACCAATCCCTCCCACCCACTCCCACCCCCTACTGGCCCAGGAAGCTGCATGTCTACCCCTCACCACAGGGTTTTTACTTTGGTGCCCTACTTACAATTTGGTCAGGTCCTGCTTTTCGTTTCCCTTTCAGATCTTCTTAGTCAGCTTCTGTTGATGAGTGGGATCATCCCATATTCATCTTTATCTTTCTGACTTAGCTCACTTAACCTAATTCCTTCTAGCTCTGTCCAAGATGGATCAGAGAAGGTGGGTTCATTGTTCTTGATAGCTGCATAGTATTCCATTGTGTATATATACCACAGCACTCTCAGCCACTCATCTGTTGTTGGGCACCTGGGTTGCTTCCAGGTTTTAGCTATTATGAATTGTGCTGCTGTGAACATTGGAGTACACACCTCTTTTTGGTTGGGTGTTATGGAGTCCCTGGGGTATAACCCCAGGAGAGGAATTACTGGATCATATGGAAGGTCCATGTCTAGCCTTGTGAGAGTTTTCCAAACTGCTCTCCACAGAGGCTGTACCAATTAACATTCCCACCAGGAATGTAAAAGGGTTCCTCTGTCCCCACATCCTCTCCAGCATTAGTTGCTGCTGTCCTTTTGGATGTATGCCATTCTTACAGGAGTGAGGTGGTATCTCAATGTTGTCTTAATTTGCATTTCTCTGACAATCAGTGACCTAGAGCAGTTTTTCATATGTTTGTTAGCCTTTTGGATCTCCTCTGAGGTGAATGTTTTGTTCATATCCTCTGCCCATTTTTGGATGGGGTCATTTGCTTTTTTGGTGCTAAGTTTGCTGAGCTCTTTATATATTTTGGTGATTAGTTTCTTGTCTGATGTATAGCATGTGAAGATCTTCTCCCATTCTGTGAGGGGTCTCTTTATTTGTTTAATAGTTTCTTTGGCTGTGCAGAAGCTTTTCAATTTGATATAGTCCCATTGGTTTGTTTCTGCTTTAGTCTTCCTTGCAATTGGGTTTGATTCATCAAAGATGTCCTTAAGGTGTAGGTGGGAAAGTGTTTTACCAATGTTTTCCTCTAAGTATTTGATTGCTTCTAGTCTGACATCCAGGTCTTTGATCCATTTGGGGGTGATTTTTGTTTCTGGTGAGATAAAGTGGTTCAATTTCATTCTTCTGCATGTTACAACCCAGTTTTCCCAGCACCATTTATTGAAGAGAGCCTCCTTCTTCCATTTAATCCTTTGGGGTCCCTTATCAAATATTAGATGTCCATTGGTGTGGGGATTTATTTCTGGGCTTTCAATTCTATTCCACTGGTCTGTGTGCCTATTTTTGTTCCAGTACCATGCTGTTTTGATGATGATGGCTTTATAATATAGTTTAAGGTCTGGGAGTGTGATGCCTCCATTTCTGTTTCTTTTCCTCAAGATGGTTTTGGCAATTCTAGGTGTTTTCAGGTTCCAGATAAATGATTGTAGTGTTTGGTCTATTCTTTTAAAGATGCTTTGTGGAACTTTGATGCGTAATGCATTAAATTTGTATATGGTTCTGGGGAGAATATTCATTTTGATGATATTTATTCTTCCAATCCATGAGCATGGGATATCTTTCCATTTCCTGGTATCAGTTTCTATTTAGTTTTCAGAATACAAGTCTTTCACTTCTTTGGTCAACTTTATTCCTAGGTATTTGATTGATTTTGCTGAAACAGTAAATGGGAGTGATTTCTGGATGTCTTCTTCTTCAGATTTAGTGTTTGCATAAAGAAATGCCACTGATTTTTGTACATTGATTTTGTAGCCTGATACCTTGCTATATTGCCTAATAACTTCCAGTAGTTTTCTGCTGGATTCTTTAGGTTTTTCTATGTACACTATCATATCATCTGCAAATACTGAGAGCTTGACTTCTTCCCTTCCAATCTGTATTCCTTTGATTTCTTTCTCTTGCCTGATTGCTATGGCAAGAACTTCCAATACTATGTTGAAGAGTAACGGTGACAGTGGACAGCCCTATCTAGTCCCCAATCTGAGGGGGAATGCTTTCAGCTTCTGTCCATTGAGTATGATGTTGGCTGTAGGTTTGCTATATATAGACTCCACTATCTTGAGGAATTTCCCATCTATTCCCATTTTTTGTAGAGTTTTGAGCATGAATGGGTGTTGGGGGTCCTACATTTTGTAGATAGCTAGTAGGCATATTTTAGTTATATTCCAAATGGCCTGTTGGTATAGCAGTTTTTTTTTTTTCTTTTTCCCCCTGAGCCTGAAATCTGATATGCAGGTGGATCTAAGTTATTGTCTGATTAGATGATGTTACGGCTGCAAAAAAGACTAGAAAGCTGGATCAGGGAAGAGAGTAGCTCCCTAATATGAGTAAGGTTTATAAATATTGTTGACTGTAAACCCCATCGATTGATGTGATCTGGGGCCCATATTCAGCTTAGGAGCCTATGTGACCTCTGCATCCCTGTAGATCTGAGCTCACATTCTGTGGTCATCAGTAGGAACATTATAAGCTGCCCCAATCTTCCTCAGTTGTAGCACAGAGTATGTTGTCCATCTTCCCCTGTGTGTTGCTTTTCTCTCTTTTTTTCATATTTATTTATTTATTCCCTTTTGTTGCCTGTGTTGTTTTATTGTGTAGTTACTATTGTCGTCGTTGTTGGATAGGACAGGAGAAATGGAAAGAGGAGGGGAAGACAGAGAGGGGGATAGAAAGATAGGCACCTGCAGGCCTACTTCACTACTTGTGAATCGACCTCCCATACAGGTGGGGAGCGGGAACCTGGAACCGGGATCTTTACACAGGTCCTTGCACTTTGCACCACATGAGCTTAACCCACTGCACTACCTCCCAACTCCTTTGTATTGCTTTTTCTATGTATGTAATCTAGGTTTGAGCCCAATTCCTACCTAATTGAAGAGAGCTTTGCTACTGTGGTCTCTTTCACACTCTCTCTGCCTCTCTATGTAAATATACAATATACAGTTCTAATATAAGAATGGTGATCTCCTCAGAGTGAAAGAGTAACTGAATATTTTCTTTAAAATTTTCTGTTAATTATCTTTATTTATTGGATAGAGACAGCCAGAAGTCCAGAGGGGAGGGGAAGATAGAGGGGAAAAGAGAAAGCATGACACCTGTAGCACTGCTTTACCACTCTGAAACATTCCCCCTGCATGTGGGGATTGGGGACTTGAACCTGGGTTCTTACACATAGTAACATGTGCGCTCAAAACCAATTATATTTAGAAAACATTGTATATAAGTAAATATCAATACAAATTCTTTGGTGAAATAACCCGGAACCTAGATTATCTGAAAAAGAGGTCTATATTAGAAAAAAAATACTATAATAATACTTCTCAAGGTCAAGATCTTTTATTTTTATCGTGTGTGGAATGACTCCCAAAAGATAAACTTTCCACTTCATATATTTTGACTTCAACATCAGTTTAGGTTTAATATACTTTAATAGGATTGAAAGAAAATAAAGATTTTATGAAATAATTTGGTATTTCAAAGGAAAACATACAAAGATTACCATAAGAACATAAGTATTTGGACTAAAGTGTGGCTTAATTAAATACATTTTTTATTATTACAGACTTCATCTCAAAGAATTTACAATCTAGCTCAAGGCATGTTACGAAAAACAGTATACGATGCAACAGTGGTGATCTTAAATGTGTAAGAAACAATCTTAAGTTATTGCGGAAGGATACAAGTGAGGATAGAAGGTAACGATTACTTGCATTGTTATGCTGGAACTATTTGAAATTACATACAAAATCTCAAAATGTTATTTTTCATATTTCTTTTCAACTCGGTGTTCAGAAATCTCACATCAGCAGTTTGAAATTTGTTGTGGTGAGAGCATTCATACCATGCAAACTGGCAAGCACTAAAAATCAGAGATTTTCCTTTAAAATTGCCATCCATTTTTTTTGTGTGTGGGGGGGGGCTAAGTACCTACACAATGAATACAATGCTCCACGTTGCCATTTTCCCCCTTCCTTCCTTCTTCCTTCTTTTCTTCCTTCCTTTGTCTTCTTTTTTCTTTTTTTTTTAAATTTTTTGGAACTGAGAGAATTTAAAGGGAAGCAATAAAGAGGGAAAGATAAAAAGAGACACCTACAGTGCTGATTCACCACTTGAAGCTTCCTTACTGCAGCTGAGGGGCCAGAAACTTGAATGCCAGGATCTTGCACAAGGTAATGTGTGCTCTCTACCAACTGTACCACTGCCTGTCATCCTCTAGATTTCCCTCTTTTGTTATATATATATATATATATATATATATATATATATATATATATATATACCAACTCACTAATGATATTCATCACTAATTTAAAAGGAAGAAGATTCAGAGAGAAGATATGAACTGTGATGAATTCATGAAATAACACGAAGTTTCAATTAACTTTAGACTAATATTGTTGGAATATAGAATTTGAGAAGGATAATAGATAAGATGTCTGACAACTAGACATGACTACAAAGTTGTATATAAGGTCAGATTTATTAAAGTTTATTACACTGAATGATCAGTAGATTTCCATGTTTAATGATCAGAAGAGAAAACCCAAGTAGAACCTGAACTGGAATTGGCGTATTGCACCAAAGTAAAATACTCTGGGGTGGGTGGGTGAGGGGTGAAGAATACAGGTCCAAGAAGGATGACAGAGGACCTAGTGGGGGCTGTATTGTTATATAGAAAACTGAGAAATGTTATGCATGTACAAACTCTTGTATTTACTGTCGAATGTAAAACATTAATTCCCCAATAAAGAAAATTTAAAAATTTCCCTGTTTAAAGAAATATGTGGGGATTGAATTATGATATAAACTTATATCCATTACAACAAACAAAAAACTTGGGCAGCCCAAGTAAAATAACTCGATGGTAGAGCATAGAATTTGTAAGCATATGGTTTCGAGTTCAATCTCTGGTGTCAAGTATACCAAAATTTTGTTCTGATTTCTCTGTCATTCTTTTTTCCTCCATCACAGTGGAGGATTGTATAATTTTGTCATGGTTATGACAATATCATATTTTGAACCTCATCATACTGAGCTTTTCCTAGACCATCCCAAATGAATTTCATCTATAGGAAAATAGATGAATGTCCTTTGTGAGAATGTTTGAATTATTATGTCAGCATTATTGACATTTGGGACTGAATAATGTCTTGTTTGGGTGGGGGGAGGGTACTGTCCTGTACATTGTAAATTCTTTTCACAGTCTTCTTGTCTCTTTGTATTAGCACCCAGTAGTGGCAGCCCGTCTTCAGGCATTATCAAATGCCCACTAGAGGGCAAAATTGTCTCTGTTTATAGACTATCACTTGATTCTTGGATGTTCCTTCTGTATCTTTACCTAGCTGCCTACTCATGGGTATGACCTCTCTTCCAGAGACTCAACTCTCAACAGATTATCATTGCAGCACTTGTTAATATTCCACAGTGATAAACGACTTTTTTGTATTTAACAAATCATATGTGCTTAATAAGGGTGTGTTTCATTATATGAACACATCTAATAAGTAAATATGAGTGATTTAAATAACTTCTTTTCCATCTTCTCCAAAACCAAACTACATATATTTGAGTTGTTACTTTCTATACAAGTGCTTTTATAAAATGAAAATTGGACAGTCCCTAAAAGTAATATATACTTACCCCACTCACAGAAATATTTTCATATGTACAGATGTTTATTTAATAAAATTTTTTTCATTTGTATTACAATGCATATCATATTACTTTGTCATAAGAAATTTTATAAAATTATTTCAATAAAAAATCTTTCTGAAGGCTGGGCAGTGACATACCCTATTAAGCGTACATAGTACTGAGCGCCAGGGTCTGCACAAAGATCTGGGTTCCAGCCCCGGCTCCCCACTTGCAGGGGGAACGTTTCACAGCAGCAAAGTAAACCTACAGGTCTCTCTCTCTCTCATTCATCCTATCTCCTCCTCTTCTCTCAATTTCTCTTTCCTACCCAATAAAATGGGGGGGGTGTCCAGCTGGATCAGTGGATTCAAAGTGCTGGCCTCGAGCCCCAGCAATAACCTGGAGGTGGATGAGAGAGAGAGAGAGAGAAAGAGAAACAGAGAAAGAGACAGACAGACAGAGAGAGAGAATATGAAAATAAGAAAGACAAATCTCCCTCAGAATGTGTTTTTTCTTATTTATTTATTTAGGTTTTTTTTTTTTTTTTTTTTGTCATTGCTGGGATTCATTACTCCTAACAAATTTTTCAGATAGAAAATGACAGGCAGAGATATAGAGATGGAAAGTTTTCACAGCATTGAAACTTCCTTCAATGTGGTAGGAAACAGTTGAATCTGGGTTGTGTTCATTGCAAACCAGAACACATTGTTATAGATTATAGGATAGGAAAGAGGTTAGTATTGATGCATTAGCAAATTATAGAGAAAAGTGTGGGACACGATACAATTTTTAGTTCTTAGACATTATGAAAAAGGATTTCAAGGGGCCGGGTGGTATCGCAATGGTTTAAGGCACATGGAACGAAGCACAAGGACTGGCATAAGGATCAGGTTCAAGGCCCTGGCTCCCCAACTGGAGGGGGTTGCTTCAGAAGCGGTGACGTAGGTCTGCATGTGTTGATCTTTCTCTTCCCCCTCTCTGTCTTTCCCTCCTCTCTGGATTTCTTTCTGTCCTATCCAACAACAGCAATAATAACAACAACCAGGATAAACAACAAGGGCTACAAAAGGGAAAAAAGTACCCTCCAGAAGCAGTGGATTCATAGTGCAGGCACTGAGCACCACTGATAACCCTAAAGGAAAAAAGAAAAAAGAAAGAAAAGAAAAGAAAGAGAAAGAGAAAAGAAAAGAAAAGAAAAAGAAGGATTTCAGAATTAGCAAAGTATGACTGGTGTTAGTTACTTGGTTCCTATTGCTTGTCGTATTTTTTTTTTTCCTTTCCAACAATTCTTATTTGCTGATGTGGAATACTTCATAATGGTGAACCAAATTAAGGCAATGACCAAAACTGTGTGTTTCTAGTCTGGTAACTTCTTATTACAGAGGGAAAACTTCCACATTTAAGCAAATTCTGAATTTTTAAGGATGGTGACTCACTGCATGCTATGATGGTGGCATGCTTGGTAGACTGTAACCGTTTCTAGTGTGAATAGTTTGAAGAATGCTCTTTGACAGTGCAGGAGTATATTTTCCAATGTCTTGTTGGCATTTTACAGATTGATTTAATGTCTCCAGTAGCTCTGAGGAAAATGTTTGGTATTTAGAGATTGATATTAATAGTGACAAAAATAGTCTAGTTATAACTTCAGATATTCTTTTGCATATTGTTTTTCTAAAGAAAGTTATACTGCCTATAAAATATTCTGATAAGTATTGGCATCTCCTAAAATTTCAGTGATCATAGATTTATTTTCACAGAACTATAGTTCACTAAAGTTGCTTCCAAAGTGTTGTGCCCCATAGGAAATTTGAGTCTTGAAGAACAGCTGTCAAATTTACTGATTACTCACTGGTTTAAATGCCATTGCCTGGTCTTGCTTGTCAATCCTCATAAATTACAGTTGTCATTTCTTGCATTTAGAAATAAATCAGATTGGCATTTTTAAAGTATCTGCTGGTGGCTGCAGCATCATACAGCTTAAGATATATAGTCAAATATATATGATATATATATATATATATATATATTGCCCCATAAGTGATTGTGTCTTTTATTTGAGTATGATAATTTTATTAATGCAACACTCAAAATAATAGTAGATGTCATAAAGCCCTTTAGATATTTATGAATGTGTTTATAACATCATTGTAATTTTATTGCTATGGAAAATGATAATATTGTCTCTCATATACAGATAAAATTATAAGCATTAAAGAATGTTTTAAGATTGAGATAAGAAATATATTTTCTATGAAGTTAAAGAAATTTACTTACCAAAACATATTCTTGTTTCACAATCCACAGTGCCTGCCTTTTCATTTTATGTTATCCTATAAAATTAGCTTTGTTGCATCAGAATATGTGTGAATACAATTAATTCTTTAATAGAATAGTCTTTTCAGTTTTCAACTTGATGTAAGACCAAAATAATTTAACAACCACTGACATTTAAAGAAACACACACAGGGGGTCAGATGGTAGCACAGTGGGTTAAGCGCAAGTGGCACAAAGCCTCAAGGACCAGAGGAAGGATCCCAGTTAGCCCAGGCTCCCCACCTGAAGGGGAGTCGCTTTACAAGCAGTGAAGCAGGTCTGCAGGTGTCTATCTTTCTCTCCCCCTCTCTATCTTCCCCTCCTCTCTCCATTTCTCTCTGTCCTATCCAACAACGAAGAACAACAACAATAATAACCACAACAAGGGCAACAAAAGGGGAAAAAATGGCCTCCAGGAGCAGTGGATTCATGGTGGAGGCACAGAGCCCCAGCAATAACCCTGGAGGTAAATATATATATATATCAAGAGCATGATAAAGAAGGTAGAGAAGATGGGACCAGGCAGTGGTGCACCTGGTTAAGCACACACATTACAGCACATAAGAATTCAGGTTCCAGCCCCTGGTCCCTACCTACAGTGAAATGAAGGACTGTGGTCTCTCTGTTTCTCTCCCTCTCTACCCCTTTCCCCTCAATTTCTTTCTTTCACTATCAAATAATAAACAAAACAAAACAAATACAAAAAAGAGAACACAAATCTAACATTTTAGTCATAATTTTGCCTAACATGCTTTATGAGTGCTACTGGTCACAGTCAAGCTAAAGAGTCAGAGAGTAGAGAGTTACATAGAAACTGTGATATGTGCATCCTTTCTATTTTACCTGATATGAACAAGTGGAATTATAAGATTACACTTTAAATTCTCGTAAATCTTTTCTTTTGAATCAAGGTAATTAGTAATAAATAAAATACAACATAGAAGATTTACTAGTCTCTGTTTTTCTAGAAACTTGATTAAACTATACTGTTGCACAAAAATTAAATACAAATAAAGTGCCTTACAATGGAGGACTGTAAGATATAATAAAACCTTTCTTGGGGAACTGTACATCCATGACAACAACAATCCTATGAATTAAAATTTTGTCAATGAACTGATATCAAAGTTAAAAAAGAGATAAAGAAAATATGGGGTCAGGGAATAGCATAATAGTTATTCAAGGAAACTTTCATGCCTGACGCTCCAAATTTCTACTTTCAATCCTTGATATAACTATAAGCCAAAATTCTGTAAAGGAAAGAAGGAAAGATGGGGGGGAGAATGAAAGAAATAAATATTATTTTGTTCCATAATTTCTTTAGGCACACACCTATTCTAAAGATGGTCATATAAGAAATAAGAATGAGAAGCAAATGTGTCAATTTTTCCAGCCTTATCGCTTAAGCAGTTTTGCTTATTGATGTAACTGATCATTTAATTCATCTTTGTGAAATTTTACTTTCAAAGAAAAAAATGGATAAATACCCCTAAGTCATCTGTTTCCATTTATATTCTGAAGAGAGAATAGTAAAAGTGATATATACAAAGAGAGAACTTTCAATGTAGCTACTTTACTGTCATACCCAATCTTATCATACTTAATATTCACAAAGTTGAAGAGGTCAAACATGCACATTTAGTTTGATTTCATTCGTTGTGTGTATTGTTTGAAATACATACTCAGCTATATTTTGTATTCCATGGAGAAAAAACTCGCTTAAATTCTAGTCACATGTATCTTTGAAGTAAGAGAATATCTATTCATTTTTCATCTTAGTAAGACATTAAATTAACTTGATCAGTGAACTTGTTTAAAAACAGAAATTTTACAGATTGAGTGTAAATACAATAGATCTTATTAATTTTGTCTGCATTTCTCTCATAATTAAAACATTATTACTAAGATATCATTATTTGCTATCCACAACAGAATTAAATGCACACTCTTGTTATGAGTAAAACCAAGAAAACTTCCTCCTGGCATTCATGTGTCAAATAGAGAAGTAACTATAATTTGTCACTTCTAAAAAGTCGACATATTCACATATTTTTGATAAAAATTTTGTTGGGCTTTGATGATGCAATACTTTTTTTTTGTTGTTGTTGCTTACATAATTTTTCCCCAAGAAGCAATGAATGTAGAAAACCAATTAAGAACTAGTCATATTTATATATTGACAAAGTAGTTGAAAGATTTACTCAAAACCTGAGTAGGAAGTGTCAATTGGGTTATTAAATCCAAGAAAGTTCATTAAGAATAATTTGATCATTGTGTGAATAGATTTATAAAATATTAATAAGACCAAATTATGTATGAATTACTACTTATACTATAGGTGTATAACAGTAATATTAATTACTGATTCATCAATAGAGAGTTGTTAATAATTGTTATGCCAAAGATTAGTTGAAACAATTTTTTTATCATAGTTTTCATTGCTTTCTTGCTCAATGTGTATGTTTGTGAAAGTAGAGTTAGCAAATCTATTTCTGTTAAGCCTAATAGTCAGTATCCATCCTAACATGACATCATCTCCCCAGACAATAAATTGGTTCCACCTATATATCAGATTTCAGGCTCAGGGGAAAAAAGGAAAAGAAAAAATCTAGTATAGCCACAGGCCCCTTTAGGATATAACTAAATTATGCATACTAGCTATCTACAAAATGGAGGACCCCCCCCAACTCTTCATCTGCACTATTCCAGCCTTTATGTCCATGACTGGTAAACAATTAGTTTGGTTTTGTATGTTAACTCTCTTTTCAACTACCAGGATCCAGATGCTAGCATGATGCCAACTAGACTTCCCTGAACAGACAACCCCACCGATGTGTCCTGGAGCTCTGATTCCTCAAAGCCCTTTCCCACTAGGGAAAGAGAGACAGTCTGGGAGTATGAATCGACCTGTCAACGCCTATGTTCAGCGGGGAAGCAATTACAGAAGCCAGACCTTCAACCTTCTGTGTCCCATAATGACCTTGGGTCCATACTCCTAGAGGGTTAAAGAATAGGAAAGCTATGAGGGGAGGAGATGGGATACAGAGTTCTGATGGTGGGAACTGTGTGGAGTTGTACCCTCTTATCCTATGGTTTAGTCAATGTTTCCTTTTTATAAATAAAAAATTAAAAACAAAACCTTAAAAAAGATGTCACTCTTCTTATTATAGATGTTATTTTTCTTTCTGGAATATATATATATATATATATATATATATATACATATATATATTCCTTCATAAACTATGTTATAAGGTATGTGTGTGTGTGTGTTTCCTTTACCTGTGATGTCATATAGTTTACCATTATCCAATATGCTATAGGCAGGTTCACTGACTTCTATATGACTTCTCAGGTGAAGGAAACATATACACACACATGCACATGCACATGCACACACATACACACACTTCCTTTCAAGGAAGATGGTCCTGAAATGAGTACAGCCTAGAATGTTCCTAACTATGGCCATGGAATTCGAGCTCAGACCTGTAGGGATGCACAGGTTACACATGCTTCTGTGGTGAATCTGAATAGACATAGATAAGCCTCATATCAAATAGATGGGATATACAGTTCACATTATTTATATAATTTTCCCATATGTGGGAGCTACTCTCTGCCCTGATCCAGCTTTCTAGTCCTGTTTCCAACTCTGACACCATCTCCTCAGACAATATGTCAAGGCCACCTGCATGTTAGCTATCAGACTCAGGCAAAAATTCATAAAGTCATGCACCCTTTGGAATAAAACTAAAATAGACTTTCTAGCTTTTTCCAAAAAGGAGACCCCAAATTACATCTGTTCTATCCTTACCTTTAGGTTCGTGATTATTAAATAATTTGTTCTGCTTTATATGTTAATGCTATTCAGCAACCATTTTGCAGATGCTACCATGATGCCAACATGAATTCCCTGGGCAAATATCCTCACGAATGTCCTGGAACCCCAGCCCTCCAGAGCCCTGCCCCACTAGGGACAGAAAGATAGGGACAGGGTGGGAGTATGAATTGTCCTGCCAACTCCCATGTTCATCAGGGAAGCAATTACAGGATCATGACCTTCTACCTTCTGCACTCCATAATAATTCTGGGTCCATGACCCCAAATGGATAAAAATAGAGAAACTTCCAATAGAGAGGATGGAATATGGAACTCTGTTGATGGGAATTGTGTGGACTTGTTGTACTCCTCTTGTTGTATAAATTAGTCAGAGAAAACACATATAACTTTTGATACCAGAAGCATTTTACTCTTAGTTTTCTTTGTTTCCCAGGTTCTGGAATGACTTCTTATTCTAGATTAAGTTGGTGAGTAAGTATATCTATAACGTTAGTGACTGGATGTCAGTGATATTATTTTTTACACTCTTCATTGTTTGGATTTCTGCTGCTTCAACTACTCCATTAAATTAGTGTTATATAGATTCATATTGTATCTATGGCTGGCGTGTGTGTGTGTGTGTGTGTGTGTGTGTGTGTGTGTGCGTGTGTGTGCACATTCATAGCTGTGCACGTGGTTAGATAACTACATGAAGCCATCTGCATGCCCACAGAGGTAAAACATTCAGTAGAAAACCACCTACTGACTGTTGGTAGAAAATCACCATTTCCCCATTCCTTCCCCTCTCATATCCAGTTTCTTCATAACATTATACAGACTATTCTGTTCTTCATGTTCCCTACCATGCCTTACCAATACAACCCTAAGATGAAGTATTCTCTTTTTTAAATTTTATTTACTGGATAGAGACAGCTAGAAATCAAGAAGGAAGGGGGTGATGGAAAGGGAAAACAGAGATATACCCACAACACTGCTTCACCACTTACAAAGCAATACCCCTGCAGGTGGGGACTGGGGGCTTGAACTTGAGTTCTTGCACACTGTAATGTGCACTCAACCAAGTGCACCACCACCCGGCCCCTGAAGTATTCTCTTATCTCTACTTCCTTCGACTATACTACTACTCTAACTTTGTATGACTTATAAGTGCTTAGCTATCACATGCTTCTATAGGCATCTATTACAATTATGCATCTGTTTATTCATTTTCTACAAATCTTTCAATAAATCACTGCATTGTGGATAAGAACAAATTTTGACTTTACATAAAACCTTCTGGAAACGGGAGAGACTAGCTTCCTGTAATAGTTCCAACAGGAAGATAAAGATGATAACCAAAATGTTTAGCATCCAGAACAGCAAAGGCACTGTAGAGACACTACAATCCAAATGATCTCTGGTCACGGCACTGGAGATTTGCTATGTTGGGAACAATTCTTTTCTTTGTGAGATTACAGGGTTCATGAATCTCCTGGGGTTACAGAGGGTACTTGAGGGCTCAGCAGCTACTTATCTCCCAGTATAGAAACATTTTAATATTTACTTATCTAGAATAGCTGTACCTGTGTGTGTCAGCTTCATATAAGACCTGCATGAAAATCATCTCCCTGTAGACAGAAATTTGATGCTGATTCTTGTTTCATGACTTTAACTCCCTGCTTAAACAAGTTGTCAAGCCTCAAAGACTGTCAAGAACTCACATAAAAATGTCTTACCTTTGATTCAGTATTTCTTGCTCATTATGAATCACTAATCAAAAATCATGTCACAGTAATTATTATTTTTGTTGTTGTTGTTATCAAGGTTTCTCAGGGCCTTCATAACTCCATCATTCTCAGATGATTTTTTTTTCCTTTTTGATAGAGGCTAAGAGTCTGAGATAGAGACAGACAGATAGGAAGAGGAATACCCGTAGCACTAATCCATCATCTGTGAAGTTCCCCTCTGAAAGTGGGGTCCTTATGCATGGTAGTTTATATGCATCCACTGGGAGAGCCACCATGTGACCCCTATGAAAACATTTTTTAAATTATTCAATTATAGTTTTCTTATTTGATGTAGTTTTAGGGCTAGTGATATTTTTCTAACTTTTTTTTTCATTTTATTTGATAAGGAAGAGAGAAATTGAAAGGAGAGGGAAAGACAGACAGGGAAACAGACCTGCAGTCCTGCTTGTGAAGTGTCCCAAACAAGCAGGAGGTGGGGGGTTTAGCTTGGATCCTTATGCTGGTCCTTGTGCATAGTACTATGTGCATTTAACTGGCTATTCCACTGCCTGTCCCCCTTTTTAAACTTATTAAACAAATATTTAATGTGTGCTTACTATGTGCCAAGCACTGGAAAATGTATAGCAATGAATGTGAAAAATAAATAATGGATTCATCATACTGATGTTCTAATTTAGGATTATGAGTGAAAATAATTTTAGCTACTATAAGAATTGTTCGCTACCAAAAAAACCCTACATTATGTATATCTGATTGTACCTATATATTCAATAGACATAATTTTTTCACATGCCAAGATTTGCTTCACTGTGTCATATATGAGTATTCATATTCATATGTGTATGTTTGCAAGTCTACAGAGAAATAAAAATAGAAATGCTATTTGTTCTAAAGGCAGACAGTGATAAAAAGGAATTACACCTTACATAGAAATGGTTACTGTTTGACAAAAAATTGTACATATATGTATAGTAATATATAGTTCAATATAATATGCATAAATAATATGGAGAGGTATAAAGAAAGAAAGAAAAGAAGTGAAGGAAGGAAGGGGAATGGAGGATGGAAAGAAGGAAGGAAGGAGTATTCACATTCCTTATCATCTCAGGTCAACTTTTACTTAGGATTTTCAACCTCCTTTGATATTGGAAGGAATCATATAAACTTGATTTTTTCCCAAAGAAGATAGATCATATAAAGGTTGGGGAGTGGACATTATTAAGGTTATTCTGTTTCATGAGCCCCTGACACTTCCTAGCCCCCACCCACCCCCCCACACATAGGACAACACGGATAAATCACTTAGGGTAAATGAGTTAGTAGAATAAGTGTCCTAATAGCTTAGTTTTGAATTTCATGTGTTCTTTTGGCATACAAGAGGAATGTGTCCTAAAAACAGTGTTTCATTGTTATTGATATATGCATGATCTCGTTTCCAAGGACCCTGATGGGGTGCCTGCCTGCTAAGTACAGGGAGATTAGGTATCTTATGCACTCAGTTGACTAGTTAGGTAAATATAGAATTCTCAGTTTTCAAGCATGCATATTTAAAAAAATATTTAATAAAAGAAGTCAGCATGAGAGTTGGTATTTCCCCAAAAATACTGAACAGAGTGAAACTACGGGGTCATAAAAATAAACTCATCTGAATTTTCTGCCAGGTTTTTAGAGGTGAGAGGGAGAATGTTAGGAAAATTGGAGAAACAATGAATGAGTTACAGATGGGATAAATATAACAGTTTCTGTAGGTGATCATGTCATGCCATCTTTAGTCTTTGCATCTCATCACGTCAGTCATGATTGATTGCTTCTGTCTCTAGATGGAAGCCAGAATCCTGGGAATTATGCTTACAGTGCAATGCATTTCCTTCTCTTGATCAGCACTTCTGTTAGTCTCCACAAAAAATATGCAGTTGGATTCTTCAGCTCTTTTTTTGTGGACTCAATATTATAACAAATAAATAATAATTAAAGGGCACTTAAAACATTCCAATTACACATGAAATGGAGAATTAGATGGAAAAAGAAAACTGATGTATTGGAATAATTTTGGAAATATATAAACTGTACATTAATGTTTGCAAAAGTGTATAGAAAATATAAAAAGAATGAATTATAGGTTAAGAGTTCCAAAACCTGCACAATAGATTGTATGTACCATACCTATCAACTTTCTACATCAGAACTGCCCAAAGGTCTACATAGTGCTCCTAGAAGCATAAAACACTGATGACAATTATTATTTTATTGGTAATCACATCTGTATTGATGTAAATGGATATTGCAATTCTCAAGCAAGGTTAAGCTTATTATAGAATGCTGCTTGGTTTTACAGATTCTCAACAGTAACATGGACTTTCATAGTTCAGTGGTTTTTCTGTCTGTAACCAGTCATAAAATAGATAGTCAGTGTTCATGAAAGAGTTCTTGGGAAAATTGCCTTAAATATAGCCTGGTATTTAAGGATGGAAAAATGAGTCTGTGATTGATTTATGTATTCCTTTTTATTTTATTAATCTATTTAATAATTCGTTGGTTGAACATTAAGTTTTTAGTCTGACAAGAGACTATCCAGATAGGAAAATTCCTCTCTCGACCATTTGTCTAATTTTACTACTATGAATTATTTGTGGAGGTCTTACCATATCTCTAATTCCAAAGGAAAATTTCCCTCTGCAGTCTGGCATGTAATCTCATTATTTGGTTATAGAAGCATAAACATGAGCCTAACATACAAAATATGAGGATACTACACTAACACACATATTCTCAACATCAACAAATGGGAAAGTGATTAATGAACAGAATAAGGAAAGATGAAAAGAAGGGAAACAGTGAAAGAGAAAGGAGAGAGAAAAGACAAGGGGGGAGGGAGGATTAAAGGAGGAAGAGAAGCAGGCTGGTAGGCAGGTCTTATTCTTCCTTATATTTTTAGCTAAGTGGGGTGGGCAGATAGCATAGTGCTTACGCAAAGAGACACTCATGCCTAAGGCTTTGAAGACCCAGGTTCAGTCCCCTGCCCAACTATCACCCAGAGCTGAGTAATGCTCTGGTTAAAACAAACAAACAAACAAACAAAAAACATTGGGGCCAGGTGGTAGCGCACCTGGCTGAACACACTTGTTACAATCTGCAAGGACCCAGGTTCGAGACCCTGGTCCCCACCTGCAGGAGAAAAGCTTTGCGAGTGGTGAAGCAAGGCTGCAAGGTGTCTCTCTCTCCCTCTCTTTCTCCCCCTTCTGTTGTATGCTTTACATTGGTTTGTTCTAGCTCTCCCCCTGCCAGAAAAATTGGTTTAGTCATGCTAGTTTTCACAGGCCCCGCTTGTCCACGCCCCAAGGAACCGCGAGAGAGTTCCAGAGTTCCAGAGTTCCAGAGTTCCAGAGTTCTTGGCGCCGCCACGGGGGAAGGAGGCAGGAAAGTTTTGTTTGATGATTAGTTTGGGTTAGTTTATGAATTGTTGTTCCTGAATAAAGAAATATAGCTTCCTTGCCCAGCTGTGTGTCTCCAAGTCTCTGTCTCTGTCTACCACCGCGAAGCTAGCCCGGCCTGCTGGAGCCCCGAATTTTAACAACACCCTTCCTACTTGATTTCTGGCTGTCTCTATCCAATAAATAAATAAAGATAAAAAATTGTAAAACATTTTATTAGCTATCTACAGTTTTTGTTAAATGATCCTTTTTTTTTTTTTTTAAGGAGTTTGAGATCTTGGAAGTGAAGTGCATATGCCAAACTTCTGCTAAGACTTACAGCCCTCATGATAGTTATTATTTAAATATGTTAATATTTAAATAAAACTCTAATAAAAAATGTTGACAGCAGACTCTTTCTGTATGGCATTGTGATTGAGATTTGAACCTCTAACATAGTATTGAATTTTACTTATAAATAAAGGAAATTGAAAATTCTAGAGCATATTTCTTTTATTTGAAATTTTCATTATAGAATACATATCTGTATTTACACACATACTATTATATAATCTCTGCTCTGTTTATTTTTATTGCATCATTTATAGTTATATTTATTTATTTGATAAGACAGAGAGAAATTGAGAGGGAAGAGACAGGAGGAGAGAGAAAGAGAGACACCTGCAGCACTGCTTAACTACTACAGGTGGAAATCAGGGGCTTGAATCTGAGTCCTTGTGCTCTGCTATGTGTGAGCTCAACAGGGTGTTTGACTATCAGCCCCTCCCCTGTGGGATTTATATTAACTAATGTGATCTTTTACCTTCAAAGACCCTACCCAACTCAATAGAGAAAAGCAATATTTTAACTAAGATCAAAATTTTGCCTAGAGAACTGAAGAGACATTTATTCAATGGAATCTCATATTCAGATTCAGTAGATGATTACACTTAGGAATTTTGTTTCACCATCCGTTTTATTCTTATTTACTTGGATTTAATCTGGTTGGTATGTTGGAGATTTACTACTGTAAGCTAACTTTCTTAGAATGAGAGAGACAGAAACAGAGATACAAAGGGAAAGATAACATAGCACCAATGTTTTCTTGAGTTTGGTGGGAACCAGGTTGGAATCAGAGTTGTATATATAACAAAACAGGTGCACTATCTAGGTGAGCTATCTTACCAACTCCATAGCCAGTTTTATACTGGTACTCAGGGAAACAAAGCATATGGTAAAAGTTGTTGCTCACTATATTTTCTTTATGTTCCGTATTGAAAGAACAAGTTGTGTAGAATGTATTCTATTCAAATGCAATATGTCCTGTTTCCCTGAATATAATCAATAGTAAAATGTTAAAATTATTGTTAATAGTTTAATTAACAAATTAGCTTCAAAATTATATTTTGACCTTTCAGCAGTTATAGTTTAATAGCTTAATTGCTAATTGCCTGTTTTATTATTATGTTTTTCCTAGAATGGTTTCTCATTGTTCCTCCCTTTGTAGAACTACTAAGAGACACAAAGTGCACTTAAAATATTTTTTCTGGTATTATTAAAATTGATTTCAAAGTAATTATTTAATAATTTCAAACTACAAAAGACTTATTTAACCATGTTCACATGTGGCTCGGTCTCTCCTTTTTATCTGCATGAGTCTGAAGTAGAGATGTGTCTATCATTTCAGTGTGGAATACAAGATTTAATTCAGTAAACACATTGAAATATGACACTTCAACATGTACTCCTATATGAATGACTATTTAAAACTGGCTCAGTCTATTTAGTATTATATTAATTTAAAGCATTCAAATAGTATCTAACTTTGTTTCTTAAATGTATGCTGTTTCATATGGAGGAGAGTGAGAGGGCTAGTAATAAAAGAACCTGCCCTTTTTCTTCTTTAAAAATACTGAGAAAATATAGTACTGTATTAAGAAACATAATATAAAACTGATGGATAATTAGGAGGGATATATGGCAGTAAAGATATTTTAGCTCTTACATTTTTTATCATGGTGGGGCTATTTTTTTTCTTTCCCACTTTTATTATTAACCTTTTTATAGAAAATTGGCTTACCAAGAATTTATGAATTAATAAGTCTATTATAATGATGAATGATAATTACCATTTAAATCTTGACTCATTCATCAGCTTGTTCACTGCATGTCAGGTGACACAAGAGTGTATGATTACTTGTCTGATGAGTATTTTTCAACTGATTGTTATACTTCCTTGAACTTTAGATCCTCATATCATATTTTTAAAAGTATGATAATATTCCATTAAGTAGTGTGATGAAGAAATTACCAGTGGTGCTATAAATAACAGAAGAAGTGACTTCAATGTTTTTAGAAGATTGTTCTTAGGCTCAAGTGACAAATGTAGAGTACCCAGTTGGGTCAAATGAAAAGTTCATATACAGACAGCTTCAAGTCTGTCAGACTGGTAATGTTACAGTAGCTAAACTAATTAACATTCATTGTCAAAATGGAAAGTTTTAGCTTTCAATACACTGGAAACCTTGGGGATATGTCAGTAGGCTCTATATTGTTCCCCATAGAGTGGCAACTAGTCCTCAAAACAATGTGTATACTTGCTGACAATTTAAACAGACACAAAAGGATTAGATAGACCTAAGGGAACAGATGTGGGGCCCCTCAAAGCTATTATTCATAGAACCAAAGCAGCAAAAAATTTCAATGTTACATCAGTTGCATATGGTTTTCACTCACTGGAAATCAAGGTATTTTGAAATTATAGGCATATTGTTAAAATGTAAATTCTACCCCTAATCTGACATTCTCCTGACAAATGCATGAACATTCAAAACATATCAATATACTAGCTGTTCCACTTGATTTTCAAATTAAACTTCTTATGTGCATAGCACAAAAACTGAAAAGAAAAACTTAGAATTTTTAGGTTGACTCTGCCAGTTCTTCAAAGTCTTCTATAGGATGATGAGATATTGAGTAATATCAGCGATTGTGTGTTCACCAAATAAGATATGTTATGTGAAAACTATAATGTCTATACTAAAAAGCATAACTATCTTAAAACACACATTTACATAAGCAATGATGTCAGACTTTAAGGATCATTGTATTACTGTCTTCACTTTTAATGCTTCATCATAGGATTGTTTTCAATATATCTCATGATATAAAACTCTGTAGCCAGATGAATTTAGTATATAAACATACTCTCCTACTTCTACAAAGACATTGGAATCATACATAGAGGGACAGAAAGAATACAAGTTAAATACCACAGTTCTCCATTTTTAGTGAGCATTAGAATCCCCTAAAGGGACTGAAAGGCAATGCACTCAGTGCAGCATACACATTCCATGCACTAGGCCTTGGGTGCAATCACAAGTACCACACAGAAACACTATGAACTATATAGCACAGGAACTCCATAGACTGTAACTTTCACTCTACCTCTACTTACTCTCTCTCTCTCTCTCTCTCTCTCTCACACACACACACACACACACACACACACAAACAAAAAATGAAAACAAATTGCGCTGGAGAAGCAGCTCAATAGTATTAAGCATCAGTGATCCCTTAGATTCATTCTCTGGAATCACACTGAAAAGAAAAATAATAATAATAAAGAATAAAGGATATCTAGAGATTTCATAAGTGTGATTTTTTTCTAACCCCCCCCATACAGATATTGGACTAGTAGGACTGACTGAAAGAAGCTTTGATAATTTAAATTATTAATAAATTCGCAGGCTTTTTAGATTCCTATTACTTCTGTAACAATACACCACAAAATTAGTGACACAAAATACTATTATTTACAATTTAGAAGTTCATATGTTTAAAAATGAGTGATAAAGAGCTAAATTTAAGGTATTGAAAGAGTTGTACTCTCCTGACTGATGAGCAGAGAAGGGAACCCATAACTTTGCCCTCTCCAGCTACTGGAATTCACCTATATTGCTAGACTCATGGTCCCTTTTTCCATCCTTAGAATCATCAGTGTTTCTAGAAAATATCTCTTTTTTAAATATTTATTTATTCTTTTGTTGTCCTAGTTGTCTTCTTGTTGTAGTTATTATTGTTGTAGTCGTTGTCGGATAGGACAGAGAGAAATGGAGAGAGGAGGGGAAGACAGAGAGGGGGAGAGAAAGATAGACACCTGCAGACCTGCTTCACCGCCTGTGAAGCGACTCATCTGCAGGTAGAAAAGATCTCTTATCTCCTCTCTAGGTTCTGCTTCAATCTTACATCATTTCTTGAATTGGAACTCTACTACTTCCTCTTAGTAAGTACTCATTTGTTCCACCTAAATAATCTATGCTATTGTTGTTAGGTTTTAATTTTATCATATCTAAAGTATCTTTTATCATGTAAAATACCACTAGCAAATTCTAAGAATTAAAATATATTCTTGGGGCTGAAAGGTTTTCAGGTCAAGGTGCATGATGGTGGAAGAGGACCTAGGCTGAGGGTGAGAGTGTTGTACAGAAAACTATGAAATTTTACATATGAACCAATAACTGTGAATACTGCAAACCACTAATTCCCCCAATAAAAATAGCATATTTAGGGAAGTAATTATTCAGTTTACCATACAGTTGGTACTAATGACAGACTTTGAGAGACTCTGAGCTGATATATGCAATAACATTAGCAACTCACTAAAATTATTTTAAGGAGACCATAGAATTAGTTCAGTGGTAGATAAAGTGCATTGTAAGCATGAGCTCTTAGGTTCAACACCAGACACAGAAAAGATTAGGTGATTACAAAACGGTCTGAGAATGATCAAATCAGTTTTGTCTTTATTTTACTATCTTAGTGTAAGCCATGCTTCTTGTGTTTTGCCTGTTCATTAAAGTTAAATATGAAGTGTGAAGAGGAAGGAGGAGAAAAAAGAGGGGGAGGTACAGGAAAAAGAAAGAAAGAAAAAGAAGGTGGCAGAGGAGGACAAGGATGATCATGAGGAAGAGGAAAGCGAGTAGTGGGAGAAGGAAGAAGAGGAGGAAAAGAAGGAGGAGGAAGAGACAGGGGAGGAACAGGAGAAAGAAAAGGAGGAAAAAAACGTAAATAACTCCAAATGCCACACTACTCTCATCAATTAGCTCAAAGTCATTGGAGTTATGACATAGTCAAACACCTTCACTGGTTCCAATACACAGTCAAATGTAATTTTTATGGCATATGTGCATATAGAGCTTTAGCTTGAAGGGACTTCCATATAGGGTATCAAAATCAATTGTAGTTATTATGGGGTGACTATGAAATTAAGGATTCCAAGAAACACAGCTTTTTGATTTGAAACTTGCTAGTCAAGTATAGAACACTTAGTATAAAAATAATACCATCATGCTTTGCCTTACTTGAGATTACATTTGGCAAGTATTTCTTCTCTGTGGTCAGCATAACTGTTAGTATTATTTTTAGTGTCCTCTTTTAATGATGAGAACAATGAAGTTCAAGGATAAGCATTGAACAATTAGCAAATTACTTGATTCGAATTTCACCTCAACTTCTTTGTCCCCAATAATTTAAATTTATATCACACTGCTATAAATTCAAAAAATGTTTTAGTGATACACTTAAAAAAAATGGATGCATAAACAGATTGAGTATGATGACTATCGGGCAATATAGGTTGGTGGGAAAAGTGGAAAAAGCAGAAGGTATAGGCCATGGAGTCAGGTTTATGTTGCTTTAAAGATACTAAAGCCAAACAAAACACATAGCCAAGCCAGATTCATACCACCTGCTGCTACTTTGCTTCTCCTCAAGTACTTTTCCACTTAAGTGGAAGTTCCCCAATTCTTTGCTCTTCAATGATTTCTTAATGGTTTCCACATCTATCCTTAAGCCTTTGGGCATAATTGACTGCAGTTACCTCCTTAAATATTCTCCCACATTTCTTTTTCTAAATTCAGAATTGGTACACATGGACATGGTGCTATTGGAACTACTTTTCAGCTCTGCAGCAGCTGCTGGTCAAAGCAATGCTAATATAAAGTGTGCTCTTCCACAGTTGAAACCAGTGTTTAAAACTAGAAGTTCACAGAAATTTATTGTTTTCCAGGTCTCAAACTAGGGCCAGACTTACACGTTACTTCTTTCCACTATACATATTTACACAACGAATTTACAGTGCCTGACTAGAATTAGTTTTATATGCATATTATAACAAGAGTAGACATTTTAGTGCCGACTAAATGAAGCTTGAAAAACTGTTTTATGAAAGCCAAGTGTAACAAAGGTGGAACTGAAATCCAGGCACAACTTTTCTATGTGACCACCAAAGTCAGTCTCAGTTGTTTGTAGTTATAACATGCATTAAAACAGTGGGGTAGTGGGATTTACTAGGTCTTCTTGCATATTTAGCTAGCTGCCCAGAAAAAGTGGGAGGTTTGTAGTCTCCATAATGAAGAATTTTCTCTAATTGTTTACAGATTTATTTTTATGTATTACATTATTCAAAAATATGCATCATGAGCTTACTGTATGCTCTATACTATATAGTTTCTTATTTCTTTTTCTTTTTCCCATATGTGTATAAGTTTAGCAGTGAAGCAAAAAAAAAAATTCAAATCAGATCAGAAGTAAATACTATCAAGAATTTTTATCTGTGTTAGCAGAATTTTACATACAAAGACAGAGAACTAAAGTCGAAACATTCTCCAGAGAAATACGATGCTTGCTGTATTCTAGTTACGAACAATGAATCAAAACACATCTGCAAAATAGCTCTAACAACATAGAAACTTGTGTCTAAACATAAGAAGAAAGCAAAAAGAAGGGTATAGAGGTTTTGTGTTGCCAAGGTAATTAGGTGATCAGTGGTAACTTTGCTTTTGGAAGTTTCTTTCTGATTTCTTTGAATCCATAATGCATTTCTCTCCTAGACCAGTCTTCCTATAGCTACAGTATTGTACTATCCCCTTGTCACAAAGGACAAGGCTTTAGGACATCTCAATTCCCAACTCAATCATTAAATCTATCCAGTTTTAGTGCTGAGTTCACCTCTCTGTTCTACTTGCTCAAACTTTTCCTTTCTCTTCCTCAATATGCTCTGTTAATTTAAAATATATTATGTTGGTGGCAGGGCGGTAGCAGCAGGTTAAGTGCAGGTGGCACAAAACGCAAGGACCAGCGTAAAGATCCCGGTTCGAGCCCCTGGCTCCCCATCTGTAGGCGAGTTGCTTCACAGTTGGTGAAGCAAGTCTGCAGGTGTCTGTCTTTCTCTCCCCCTTTCTGTCTTCCCCTCCTCTCTCAATTTCTGTTTGTCCTATCCAACAATAATAATAGTAACAATAATAGTAACAACAACACCGATAAACAACAAGGGCAACAAAAGGGAAAAAATGGCCTCCAGGAGCAGTGGTTTCATAGTGCAGGCTCCAAGCCCCAGAAATAACTCTGGAGACAAATAAAAATAAAAAAATAAAATATATTATGTCTCTGCCAATCTCCTATTTAAGTAGTTTATACTCTACCAGTGAGGAATGGATGGTAACCTGCATCTCTTTAAAACTATTTACTTATTTCTGGACCAGTGCACTCAACACCTGTAAATACACATTTAGAAAAAAAACTTAACATGTTATTATGAAAAGTTATTAACTAAAGCCAAGAATCGGGGGTGGGGTGGGGTGGAGGAGGTGGCTGAAGACTGAGGAGGTGTTAGAGAACCAGAGCGTTATGCTGAAGAAGGACATAAGTCTGTGGCAAAAGTAATATACAGACACCTATTGGGGAAAGATGAGGAGTTGAATCCATATGAGGACTGTTTTGCAAACTATTATGTCCCTAAAAAAAACAATAAAATACATGAATTCTATAATGTAACAAAACACTGTGTTCTCATCCCTCAAACTCATTCCAAAAATGAGTGAGAGTCCATCCACTCTCCCGCTTTCACTCCCCAAGTCCCCCAGGTTTAAATGCTATGCACTCACTTCCCCCACATTATATACATCTGACATATTTTATAAAGGTAATTGATCTAACTTATTTCTAAACTCCCATAACACTAAAACCTGCAATTCAAAACTTTCATTTGAAACATGGCTTCAGATTTATACTAGTTAGTCCCTAACTCTTTTAAAATCAGAGATCTTTTTATTCTTCAAATGTACCCTTTTTATATAGCGTGACATAAAGTACTTGAGAGCTGTTCATGTAGATCATTATGTAACCTTTTTGTTGTAGTATTATACCCATAAATCTGAGAATTCTCACCTGTTACACAAAAAAACTGTGTTGCTTGTGAAATATCTAACACCCGCATTGATATGCAGTTATTTCCAAAGTTCTTCCCTGCCTCAAAATTTATAGTCCTTTATGCAGCCTCCTTTTTCCAGTATAAAAATTGATATTTACTTAACCTGCTATTCTAGTATTTTTCCTCTCAATGTCTTAGAGTTCACTTCAGAAAGCCTTTAATTTTACTGATGATTCTTATTCCTAATAATTTATATTTTTATCTCATTGTCTAGGTTAACGTTCTAAAATAATTAACCAACAATATCATTCACTTCTCTAATTATTTTTATTTCATAGGAGACAAAGCCAGACAGGCTAATCAGAACATTACTCCACCATGCATTCAGACTCAAACCCATCATCCTATCCATGTAAGAAATGTGGTCTACATACTAACCTGTCTTTCTGGTTACCATCCTAATTATTGAACCCATTTCAGTTCTGTTACTATATCTTCATATCTTCCAAAGTTATACCTTCGGCTTCAAGAGCTACAACATACTTCAAAATCTCTCTTTTTTATTTTCTCTTTCTCTTATCTATTGAAACTTTATAAATAGAGGTGATTGCAATTTGATTTCTACTTTTATCTTATCCAAAGTTGTAGAACTTCTTGAAGTTCCCCATTCTAAGACGATTTATACTTCCAGATATTTAACATGCAATGGAACTTCTGAATTGCCTTTTGCCCTGTAGTTTGTCTGATAATCTCTGGAGCAAATCCTTGACATTTCTAGGCAATGATCTCCTCTGTGTCTCTTGGTTCTTTAACATATTTCACATCTTACACATAAAAATTCCAATATAATCTGTATACATGTCCATCTACTGCCATGTATATTACTCTGTGACAAAAAAAAAAGGCTATATTTAATCAAACTAAAAAGCCAGTGGAATAACATTTTCCTCTAGATTGAAAAATAGAAAGAATGGCTTGGCTATTTGAGAAGATGCATAGAAATCTGATATCCATGAGCACCCTGTAAAAATATGATATTAAGATGGAGGGGAAATGGAACTACTTTATTTGGCTTATGTCTGGAATGTGTGAAAAAAAAGTAAAACAAGTGGATGTTTGAAAATGGTGAAGATTAAGGATTTTGCTGCAAAACAGAAACAGACAGGCTTCTTGGCTCAGAATAATAACCAACCATCATTAATGTAGTTTAGACCCTGCCAATGAGGGATGAATCGTAGCCCGGTTTCTTGAAAACTATTTGCTTATTTAGGGAACTTAGATCCAATATACTCAAGACCTAAAAAATATCATTTAGAGCAAAACTATTAGTTTGGCTCAAATTAATCCAAAATTTTAGAGTTTGCCCATCAAATATACCTGGTGACTGACAGTGATGGCTGGAAAAGACAGTGGTTGTCATAAGACGTTGTCTGTACTCTTTATTGACGGAGAGTCCAGAGTTTTACCATGTCTTATGCAAAATGGCAAGGATGAGTTTAAAAAACCTGCCTTTAGTTGAGTCCCTTCCTTCAGTGAACTCACAATTTAGTAGAAGAAATATATGCGAGCAACTGGATTTCACATTGTGTAATATATGAATATATTAGAATAGTAGTAAAAAAAAAGGCAAGTAAGGTCAACTGATATAGAAGCAAACCTTTGTTGACAAAGAAGTAAAGTGTGGAAAAACATATTCTGGGAAGCTTTTAAAAATAAGTAAAATGGAAGCTGAAAGTGAGTTATTCAGATATACAATGTTTAATAAGTTCTGTAGATTTTAACAGAATGTAAATGCTTACTTTACTACTGCCTTAAATATTCACAGACTCTTCAATTTTCAGACCCAAAGTTGATTAAATTTCATTTAAAAACATTTAAAAACAGAGGAAGATATAGGATATAGGACCCTTCAGAAAACCAAGCGTAAAGCATGTAGAATACAGGAAAGAAAGAAAGAAAAAATAAACAAAAAAAAACCTGGGAGTCGGGAGGTAGCACAGTGGCTTAAGCGCATGTGGCACAAAGCTCAAGGACTGGCATAAGGATCCCGGTTAGAGCCACCAGCTCCCCACCTGCAGGGGAGTCGCTTCACAAGCAGTGAAGTAGGTCTGCAGGTCTCTATCTTTCTCTCCACCTCTCTGTATTCCCCTCCTCTCTCCATTTCTCTCTGTCCTATCCAACAACGAAGACAGACAACAATAATAACTACAACAATAAAGCAACAAGGGTAACAAACTGGAATAAATAAATAAATAAACTCAAAAAAAACTTCGATTTTATAGCATGAAACACTTAGTGAATTTATTCATTAGAAATGACAGGTGCTTTCAAATTAAGCACACATAATATGAAGCCTAAGGACTAACTCAGGAATCCCAGTTCAAGCCCTTTACTCCTCATATGCAGGGGGGTCACTTTACAAGTGGTAAAGCTGGGCTGCAGGTGTCTTTCTTTCTTCATATCTCCCCTTGCCTCTCAATTTCTCTTTGTCCTAGACAAAATAAATAAATAAAATTAAAAATAAAATTAAAATAAAGGAAAAAATAGTCTCCAGGAGCAGTGGATTTGTAGAGCAGACACTGAGCCCCAGCAATAACTCTAGAGGCAAAACAAACAAACAAAAAAGGCCAGGTTCTTAACTGTATCCCAAGATGCATAAAGTCACAGACTACAACAACTATTAGAGTAAGTAGTTCTTTTGAAAAATATCAATATTAATTTTGTAAAGATCAATAGATATTAGAAAATGGCAAAGTGGCAGTCGGGTGGTAGCTCTGTGGGTTAAGCGCATGTGGTGCAAAGCACAAGGACCAGCATAAGGATCTCGGTTGGAGGCCCCGGCTCCCCACCTGTAGGGGAGTTGCTTCACAAGCAGTGAAGCAGGTCTGCAGGTCTCTCTGTCTTTCTCTCCCCCTCTCTGTCTTCCCCTCCTCTCTCCATTTCTCTCTATCCTATCCAACAACAACAATAACTACAACAATAAAACAACAAGCACAACAAAAGGGAATAAATATTAAAAAAAAGAAAAAATATTAAAAAAAAGAAAATGGCAAAGTGTGTACCACTCGTAGTACCCACCACCAAATTTTATAAGTTCCACTCGTTCTTCACCCCTTCCTCCCTCTGATAACTGTCTAAGAAACAGTTGGGTTATTGTTCTTTTATTTTTTCTCTTTGAAAGTTCATTCTCTCTCTCTCTCTCTCTCTCTCTCTATATATATATATATATATATATATATATATATATATATAACATATTATGATTGCCCTTCACATTTTTACCCATTTCCTCAGTACAGTCACCTCTACTTCCATCTGTTTTGTTCTCAATTATATAGTATCATTTTTAATTGCAGAGTAGTACTCCACCAAATATCATCGTGTACCATCTATTTATCCAGTTGTTTTTCTATGGGCATTTAGGTTGAATCTATGTTTTAGTGAATTGTGCAGCTATGAATATACGGGTACATATATCTTTTCCATATAAATTTCTATTTGGTACAGTACTCTGGTTATAAAGAGTTTGCTTAATAGTTTGCTTTATATATAAGCTAGTGATGTTTAATATCTAAGTTAGCAAATAATGTTTGCTGCTGAAGATTTATGAACCCAGCAATTACTGACCACTCCATAAACTACAGACTCTTAACTTCCAGGGCTACCAACCTGACACACTTTATCAGTGATTGTATAGAGACTCTTAAGAATCCTGAAATAAACATAAATAATAAAAAAACTTAATTTTCATTTTATTGCATGGGTCACTTATTTAGAGCCTATGACCATGGCACATGGAGGCTTATTTCACTTGTAGGATAAATAAAATGGTGGGAGAAAGAGAAAATTAACATACTTGGAAAATTGTTCTGGTTAAGAAAACATGTTGATATGTGTATTTATTTATTATGAGGGCAAGGACAATTGCTATTGATGTAAGACCTGGAATCAGGAAGAGGAAGGTTTAAGAAGAAATATGAATTATATGGGGAAAAAAGGTAGCACCAGCAAATGTCTACAAAGGATAGTTGTTTCTAATAACTTTTATGCTTTTACTTTTGCTGTATCATATCCACTGTAAGTTTAACAGCTCATAAACTGAAGCCAACTTTCTGAATGATCATTTAATTCTTGAAAAGTAACCATAAACTAAGGGAGGAACACTGAGATATTAATCCTGGCAGCAGGCTGCAATTCTAGGCCCAAGAGCTTAATGGGGCTGAGCTGAATGGGACATAACAAGATGACTATCCTAACAAAATACAGTCCGTGTCCTCCAATGGACGAGGAATGTTCTTTTCCCATTCGTGTTTGAACATGAGAGAACATAAAGTGCCAGTTAAACTGAGTAATGTTGCATAACTAAATTACAGGGATTTTGTTCAGTTCTTTAGCAGAGTATAAAAATCCTCAAACCTGTAACTATTGTTTTAATCAAATGTCTGAATGAGCAGTCCCTCATAGTTCTGCAACATATAAGTTAATAGAAAATATTTTTAAATACTTTAGAATTATCACTCCTGTGTGTTTAATTTTATAAAGTAATTTCTGAAGAAAAATATAAAGCACTTAATTTATAATTTGATCCCAAGCAATTCCAATTTTTTTTTGTAAATGTACACATTATCACTCCTGCACTGACATAGTACTTGTTTTTTTGAAAAGATCTAAACAATTTATATAATATATGATATACATTATATAAGCCTCGGGGAGCTTTAATTTGTTTTATTGGACAATTTGTATTCAGTATGAAAATAGGTGATATGAAGTTTTGCATTTAGTGATTGTGCAGAAGGGCTAGAAACATGGAAAATTCTACATTTTATTTCATCAGTGACTCTGTCTTGACCTGGAAGGCTCACCTGTAGATAAGATGATTTGGCCTCAATAACACGTTGACTTTTTACATTCTCTGGGGTTTTACACACTCTTTTAGACACAGGTCTTTGTCATTAATGAGAGTCACATGAGTGGATCCTTGAATGGCACTTTGGAGAATGGTGGGGCAAGTTTTTAACAAGTGAACCCTTCTGGCTATAATATGAAAGGAAACCCTGAGTTTAAGATAGTGTGGGAATAAAAGGCAAAAGTAATTTGCACTGCTGAAGAAATAATTATTAATGCCACAGTGCTTTCCGTGTGACAAGTAGAAGAGAGCAGAGTATTTTCAAGTTTAGGAACTCAGTTTATTTTTTCTTGCTGATATTGTATAAAGTTTGAGGAGTTTTTCTAAAACTTGAAAGGTTTTCTCCTCCTATTCCTATTAACGTGCTTCAGAAAGAAGCATCGGCTGATTTTCCTCTTGCTCATATTGACTGACTATAATAGAATAACTTTGATACTATTATGCTAACAAATTTTTTGCATCTTAGGAAAAACAGTCTCTTTACAAATGGTAGTGTGAAGTGGATGTGTAGTAAGAGAAGGAAGTGGGAGACCAAGAGATAAAAGAAAATATTTTTTTCTTGTATATACCATCTAGTGTCTTCTTTATTATTGATTGCTTATTGTATAGTTGTCACTGATAAGAAAACCAGAGATTCAACACTAAACAGGGTGGGTAACATTAAAAATAGAGCTGAGAATCATTAAATTGTGGAGAGTTAAACTGACTTAGGTAATTTTTCAAAATATTTTTAAAATAAATAAATAAATAAATAAATAAATAATAGGAAAGGGCCTGGGTGGAAACTTACTCAGTAGAGTGCATATATTACCATGTCCTAAGAACTGATTTAAGGCCCCGGTCCCAATATGCAGGAGAAAGTTTCACAAGCAGTGAACAGCCCCCCCCCCTCCTTCTTTGTCCCTCCCTTTCTACTTCTCTTTATATATCTGCGTATTATTTTTTTTAAAGTTTGTCTAGAGACAGAAAATGCCCAAGATAGAGAAAACAGTCTTGAGGAAAAAGAGCAAGAATGGAGCTATTATGCTTCTAGACCTCAAAACATACTGCAGAACCATTATAATCAAAATGGCCTGGCACTGGAACCAAAATATACACATAGACTAGAGGAATAGAATTGAGAACTCAGAAATCAGCCCCTACATTTATGGTCAACTCATTTTGACAAGGGTATCCAAAAATAAAATAGAAAAAGGAAAGCCTACTAAACAAATGGTGTTGAAAAAATTGGGTTGCAGAAAGTGGACCAACAAATCTCATTATATGCAAAAGTTAACTCCAAATGGATCAAATATGTATCAGTTAAGCTATAACACATCAAATACTTAGAAGAAAACATATAACTCTCTCTTCCATTTAAGTTTTTGCAACAACTTCAAGTATTCAAATCCAGTTGCAAGAAAACAAAAGCAAAAATAGACCAATGGGACTACATCAAACTGAAAAGCTTCTGCACAGAAAAGGGAATCACTACCAAAACAAAGAAACTCCCACAGAGTAGGAGAAATCATTGTGTGTCATATAAAAGGCAACAGATTGACCAAAATAATAAGCTCACAAAAGTCAACAAGAAGAAGACAAACCCACTGAAAAATTGGGGGAAAATATGGACAAAAACTTCTCCAAAAAAAAAAAGAGATCCTATGGGCTAACAAACATATGAAAAAATGCTAAAAGTCACTGATTATCAGAGAAATGCAAATAAAAACAATGAGACATCATTTTATATCTTTGAAAATCATGCATTAGAAAAGATAGAAACATCAACTGTTGGAGATGTTGTGTGTGGGGTAGGGGGTGGCGGACAGGGTGAGATTCTTTATATTGCTGGTAGGAATGTAATTTGGTCCAACCCCTATGGAAAACAGTTTGGAGATTAATCAGAAATATTAAATGGACCTACCTTATGACCCAGCAATCCCTTTCCTATGACTCTACTCAGGAATAAAAATTTAAAAAAAATAAAAGAAGAAGAAGAGGAAGAAGGAGGAGGAGAAAGTGATTCAAGAAGACCTATGGACACCAATGTTTGTAGCGGTACAGTTTGTAAGAGCCCCAAAATGGAAGCAACCCAGATACTCAAGACCAGATGAATGACTAAGGAAGTTGTAGTACCTATCCACAGTGGGGTACTATGCAGCTCTATAAATGACAAGATTGTCTCCTTTGCAACAGCATGATTTAAACTCAAAGGCATTATGTTGAGTGAAACAAGCCAGAAAGTGTAAGAACAATACCAAATGATCTCACTTACAGGTGGAGCTTAAGAACAAAGAACACTAAGGGAAAACACAAGGTGAAACTTGCAATGGGAGTACCATATTGCACCAAAACAAAAGACTCTGGGGAAGGAGAGAAAGACAGGAGGAAAACACATTTGAGATCCTGGTGTGTCTCCTAGATGGGAGAGACATCAAGGGGAAATTACATGCTGTGCCTGTATGTCAAAGACTGTACTGTAAACTATTAACCTCTAATATAAAAATAAATAAGTAAATAATAGGTGTTTCTCCAGAAGGAAAACTATGGCCTTTGATGTTGAGGAAAGGATTAGCAAATCAGCTGGCACTGTGCCTGCCAGGGATCTCTTTGAACTGCCTCACTCAGTTTAACACAGCCCAGACCTTTGAAGTCAGGTCAAAATGATGAGATTGGAGTCAATGGAAGAGAAGGAAGAGCATCCTGGCAAGAACAAAAACCCAGTTCTCCTCCCAGCAGCTGAGTTTGATATATCCCCAAAAAGGAATCAATAAGTGATTAAATAAAGTAATAGTTATCGACACAATGATTTATAATACCTACTTTAAAAGTTTTCAAATCTCACAAAAAATAAATGATAAATTCATGGGGGTAAATGTAAATAAAAGGCTATAAAAGTCTATATAAAGTGCAGTAGTAACCATATCAACAAGTGTTTTAAAATTAACCTTCCAATCATCTATGCATCTGTTTTCAAATTTCAAAAAATATATAAGTACATTAACAGTGACAGTGAGTTTTAAGATGTTAGATATGTCTCTCTCCAATTACTATTAAGTTTACATTTTTCATATTCTTCATATACATTTTATGTAAAATACTAAAGACAAAGTTAGAAAAATATGAAATGTATTGAAACTGAAAAATATTAACCATGACATTTTTCATCTTTGGAAGATGCAATACAAAATATTTACTCTTTTTTCACATTAGCTGTGTTCCTAAGTCTTGTACACAGCACCACAAAATCTGCTACAGCTTTAATCAGTCTTCCTGACTAGAATATTGATTTAATCTCAGTTCACATTCTTTCTAGCCCTGAAACTTACAGGTAGGTAGTATTCATCACCACAATATTAGATTAATTTATCTATCAAAATAAGCATCTAGTTTTATGAGGAGTCTATAAAAAGGAAGACCAGGTATTAACCATTTCAGTCTTTGGCATTGTGGAGCTGCAAGGAGATCATCATCTTCATATCTGAACATGTTACCTGTCATACATTCATTTTCTTTTATTTGTTTTTTTAATTTGGAATATTAGTTGTCTTATCATTGTATTCTAACAGCTCATTTATGATTAAGAAGTTTAATTGGGAGTCGCGTGGTAGTTCAGTGGATTAAGCGCACATGGCGCAAGACGCAAGAACCAGCAGAAGGATCCGGGTTCGAGCCCCCACCTCCCCACCTGCAGGGGAATCGCTTCACAAGCAGTGAAGCAGATCTGCAGGTATCTATCTTTCTCTCCCCCTCTCTGTCTTCCCCTCCTCTCTCCATTTCTCTCTGTCCTATCCAACAACATCAATAACAACAATAACTACAACAATAAAACAAGGGCAACAAAAAGGAATAAATAAATAAATATAAAAAAGCAGTTTAATCATTCCTAATGCAATACAAATAGAATATTATGATTCTGCCATTAGTTTACTGTGGTGTTTGATTTTTGTTTGTATAAAATGTCACATACTGAAATACAGTTATGTGTTATGCAAAAAAGGAACAGTATATATAAAACACTTGGTATATAATAGCCTTTCAATAAATGTTGACTATCACTATTGTAATTTCAATTGTGTTATTCTTTTGTTCCTTACTTTTAATCATGTCACATTATAAACTCTTAAATATATATTCCCTACCATTTGAGACCTTACAATATGATCTCATATACGTTCTCTGCTTCACAAAATTTGATACTGAGTTTAAATGAGGTGCACTACTTTCTGTTTGACTGAGCTGATCTTTTGTTGTCTACATTCACATCATCCTTTATTTTAACAGCTCCACTTCTTCTTCTAGCGTTTGCCCTTCTTCCGTAGCCAGTCAACAGCATCAGGTTGAGCCTGATGTAAAGTTTCGAGACCTCCTTTGAATCTGGAGAGGTGGCAGTCGTTGACTATGTGGGTCATAGTCTGTCTGTAGCCGCAGGGGCAGTTCAGGTCGTCTCTGGCTCCCCAGGGATGGAACATAGCGGCGCATCGGCCATGGCCTGTTCAATAGCCATTGAGGAGGGCCCAATCATAATGTGCTAGGTCAAAGCCGGGTTGACATTTGCAGGGGTCTGTGATGAGGTGTTTGTTCTTTACCTCAGCGGACTGCCAGCTCTGTTTCCAAGAGACTGGAACAGAGAAGTTCAGTGTAGGCGTAGGGGACCAGATTGGGTGACGAGACGTCAAGCGTTGAACAGAGTGGGCGAAGATATCCGTGTATATTGGCAGGTCCGGTGGAGCGTAGACGTGGGAAATGAACTTAGATGATGCCGCATCCCGACGAATATCTGGCGGGGTGATGTTGCTAAGAACTGGCAGCCATGGAACCGGGGTGAAATGGATGGTTCCAGAAATTATCCTCATGAAGGAATATAATTTGGAATTGACCAAGTGGACATGGGGGCTACGGAACCATACTGGGGCACAGTATTCTGCAGTGGAATAGCATAATGCCAGAGAGGGATGCGTTGGATCAACCTTCCCGTGGTGCATCTCGTGAGTACCCATTCATTGGGGAAACTGACGATCCTTCCTAGTCGACTGAATCCACATGGATCCCAGTGACTTTCAAAGCCAGCAACAAGCAGCTCCTGCCAGCTTTCAAGCTGTTGGTCCTGCTCTTCGAGTCCTCCAACTTAATGTTGAGGGGCTGTCCTTTGCCAAACAGCTCCACTTATCGCTTAGCTCTCTCTTCTTTCTTAATAGTGTCCCGACCCTTCTGAAATGTCTTGTCTTTTCTCAAAACTTTCTGGACCCCACAATTAAATTGGTTTGCTATTGTCTCTGAACATTCAGAATGCCAATTAATAGCCTTAATTATATGTAAGTTTTAGTCCGGTTCACTATCTGATTTTGGATAACTGGTATACATGACTTAGCATAAAAGCAGTCTCTCAAAAAGTTGTTCCTGACCACTGAATCCAAAATAGGCCCAAGATTGCTGTCACATGTTTATTTATTCAGCTTTCTTATCTTCCTTTCCACAACATTCTCAAAACACAAGAAATATTTTCATAAATAACTGCTGTCACTTGTCGGGCATGAAGCACTGTCCTTTTTTAAACATACTGCCAAATAAATACAAAAAATTG
Source organism: Erinaceus europaeus (assembly GCF_950295315.1). Taxonomy (NCBI): domain Eukaryota; kingdom Metazoa; phylum Chordata; class Mammalia; order Eulipotyphla; family Erinaceidae; genus Erinaceus; species Erinaceus europaeus. Next base: position 84,659,485 of record NC_080169.1, read on the forward strand.
CGTTACAAGCTCTGAAAAATGTGCCACTATATTAAACTGTTACAGAAGATTCAATTTGAAAATTGTTACTAAAATATTTTGGTAATTCCCTCTACATCAACATACACTCAGGGAGCAGTCACACACTCACACAGATTCACACACAAACACACATATGCGCACACACACACACACACACACATACAGACACACATACACACCTTGGTCCCTGCTATAATTTGCATAATGTTCAGTGTGCAAGCATAGCAGACACCAATTATAAGAAATCTTGGAAATGCTCCACCTGGAACTCCCAGTGGAAACCATGATCTGTTGTATTCGAGATATACAGAAATGACAATGTGAGGAGAGGGAGAAAAGGAGTGATGTGAAATGTTAAGGATAAACCTTTGGGAGCTATACTACATTCAGTGTAGTTCACTTGATAGTACAGTTTAGTAAAGTCTCACAGAAAATTCAAACCATCTCAGTTAGGAAAAAAAAACTGAAATTCAAAATATGAAGGAAAGTAATCATGCAGATCCCCAAAACTGAAGCTTTTTTTTCAGCAGCAGTATTACTGCTCATTTTCTATTTCTAGGAAAATAGTTAGGGATTTTAAATATTTTCTTTGAGGCATTGATAGGAAAAGAAATAATGTAATGATTTTAATAAAAGTAAACTAGAATGTAAAGTAATACTTAAATAATATCTTTGAAAATGAATTAAGACTAAATTGAAACAATGATAGAAATCTTATTCCCCAGTTACACTATATCCTTCTCAAATTCTTTCAAAATGTTCGAGTAAATAAGGTATTTCTCCTTGCTGGCTCCTCATCACAGCCCCTTGGTATTAAGAAGAAAAATGTGAACATCTATTTTTCTCTTTCTTCTATCTTCATCCTCTGCTACATTTTTTGCTTTTTAAATTTTTCATATTAATAGTTATGCATGTCTGTTTTTTGCCACTGTAGTCAAAAACTTTACCTTGACTCATTTATCCATTTATCTTCTGTTTCCAATTTGTCTTTCCCAGTTATCACAAAATTTTCATGCAACTGTAAATAATTAGTTTCTTCAGTGGTCTCTCATTTACTCCTCAATTCCTTCTTAACTTGGAAACACCACTTCTAGAGAGAGAAAACAAGAGAGAACAAAAGCTACAAAAATTTCTCTAGAGCCAAAACATTGCTAGGATTGCCAAATCAATCTTGAGGAAAAAGAACAAGACTGGAGGTATCACATTTTCTGACCTCAAACTAGACTACAATCGAAATGGCCTGGTTCTGGGACCAAAACAGCCACAGATCACTGGAACAGAATTTAAAGTCCAGAATTAATCCCCCATATCTATGGGCAACTAGTTTTTGACAAAGGGGCCCAGAATATTAAATGGAGGAAGGAGAGTCTTTTTAACATGTGGTCCTGGGAAAACTAGATTGAAACATGCAAATGAATGAAATTGGACCACCACATATGACCAAGCACAAAAGTCAATTCCATGTGGATCAAAGACATGGACATTAGGCCAGAAACTACTGAATACTTAGAAGAAAATATTAGTGGAACACTTAAAGACATATACTTCGAAATGGTCTTCAGAGATTCAAATCCAGCAGCAAAGCAAACAAAAATAAATCAAACTGTAAAGCTTCTTCACAGCAAGAGGTATCTCCTAACTAACAGAAGGACACCCTACTGTGTGGGAGAAGACCTTTATACAACATACCTCAGATAAGGGATTAATAAACAGCTCAGTAAACTTAACATCAAGAAAATAAGCAATCTCATAAGAATATTGAGGAGAACATGAACAGAATCTTTACAGAAGAGATCTAGAAGGTCGACAGACACATGAGAAAGTACTCAAAGTCATGGATTATCAGAGAAATGCCAATAAAGATAACAATGAGATACCACTTTATTCCTGTGAGAATGTCATATATTAGAAAAGACAGTGACAACACATGTTGGAGAGAAGGAGAAAAAGAAGGAACACTCCTACACTTCTGGGAGTGTAAACTGGTCCAACCCTTGTGGAAGACAGTCTGGAGATTTCTCAGAACACTAGAAATAGACCAGCTATATGATCTATCAATTTTCCCTCCTAGGAATTTATCCAAAGAAAATATCTATCAAGAGAGACTGATATGTAACCATGTTCACAGAAGCACACTTTGTAATTACCAACTTTGGAAGTAACCCAGATGTCCAATGACAGATGAGTGGCGAAATAGAATAAAGTACAAAATAATGTACAAGTATGATATATATAGTAAAACTATTTAGCTGGTAAAAATAATGAAGTTGTCTCCTTTGAATCATCTTGAATGAAACTGAAGACATCACGCTAAGTGAGATAACCCAAAAAGAGAATGAATACCAAATGATCTTACTTATAAGTGGGACTGAATAATTAGAAACAGGGCTGAATAATTAGAAAGCAAAGTGAAACACGAACTGGGTGGGCATAGTATATTGCATCAAAGCAAGGAACTCTGAGAGAAGGTGGGAAGGGCTAGGGTAGAGTAGGAGAGAACTGTGGGGGGCAAATGCATAATGAAATTATATGCATACTATAATGACTACACTGTATGCATTAACCCCTTCAACAAAAAAGTTAGAAAGGAAAAAACTCATCATTTCCTATATCTACAGTAATCTACTTGTTAGATTGAATTATATTCTTTCCTGAGATGTGTTAATAATACTGGAAAATCTGTTCATATATTATGTTAGATGGCAAAATGTATTTGAATAAACTATTTGAAAATTAGGTATGTAGTTAATGGTATAAATGAAATATAATTATTAAAAAGAAGGCAGGGGAAGAATCTACTACAGGACAATAGCAAGAGTATGGAGAGTTCTGTTTAACTACTATGAACCAAGAAATGTAGTCAGTCTTTAAAATCCCAAAAAAGGAAAGAAATGCTCCCAGTAGAAACTTCAGAAAGAATTAGTTCCACTTATACCTAAATGTTAACCCAGTATAAGTGATTTGGGATTTGTCATCTCCAGGACTATAAAAATTTAATTTGGGAGCCAGGTGGTAGCACACCTTGTTAAGTGCACACACTATAGTGCACAAGGACCCAAGTTCAAGCCCTTGGCCCCCACCATCAGGGGGAAAGCTTTACAAGTGATGATGAAGCAGGGCTGCAGATGTCTCTCTCCCTTTCTACTTCCCCCTCCCCTCATTTTCTCACCGTCTCTATCCAATATGAAATCAATTAATTAATTAATTAATTAAAATATATTTGCATTACTTCAAGTTATCACGTTTGTGATAACTTGTTATAGCACTAATAGGAAGATCATAATGGGCAATTTGGTCTCCCTCTAGTTTGACTTGTCATTAGCAGTCTCATAACTTCTTAGAAGCCACTGGTTTTTTTGGTCTCTATTACTACCACTTTGCTGATGCAGTGTTCATTTACATGACTGTTGTCACAGAATAGTTCCACGTCTCCTCAAAATAGGTGTCCATATATGTCATCCTCTCTTGCTAGACTATTGGGTTATTTTTCTGGATTGTTTTGTTTACTCATTCCTTTCTTTTGAAAAGGGAAATGTAACAGTTTCTGGACAATTATACCTACTCTGATAGCTCTTGAAAAGAAAATCTCCAGTTTGTCTTTACCAGTGATTACTAGATTCTTATGCAGTTGCACACATTTGTTTTCTCCAATGTTCAATCTCTATTTGGTTCTAAGTAGATACACCTTCTAAATTAAGAACTCTGCTTTTTATTTTTATCTTTATTTATTCAACAGAAACAGCCAGAAATTGAAACTGAAGGGGTAGATAGAGAGGAAGAGAGAAAGAAAAACACCTACAACACTGCTTCACCACTCGCAAAACTTTTAAGCTGCAGGTGGGGACTGGGGGCTTGAACTGGGGTCCTTGTATATTGTAACATGTGCGCCCAATCAGGTGTGCCACCACTCAACCCCAGTTTTATTACCACTTTGCTTAATTTGAGTGTTCCACTTGACCAGTCTCAGGGAAAAAAAACAACTCGTATAGCCACAGGCCCTTTGGAATATAACTAAAATATGCCTACTAGCTATCTACGGAATGGAGACCACCCCTCAACTCCTCATCTGCACTATTACAGCCTTTAGGTCCAAGATTAGTCAACAACTTGTTTGACTTTATATGTTAAGTCTCTTTTCAACCACCAGGTTTCAGATTCATGATGTTAGCATGATGCCAACCAGACTTCCCTGCATTGATGACCCTACCAATGTGTCCTAGACCTCTGATTCCCCAGAACCCCGCCCCACTAGGGAAAAAAAGAGGCAGGTTGGGAGTATGGATCAACCTGCCAATGCGCATGTTCAGCAGGGAAGCAATTACAGAAGTCAGACCTTCCACCTTCTGCATCCCACAATGACCTTGGGTCGATGCTCCCAGAGGGATAAAGAATAGGAAAGCTATCAGGGGAAGAGATGGGATACGGAATTCTCATGGTGGGAACTGTATGGAGTTGTACCCCTCTTATCTTATGGTTTTGTCAGTGTTTTCTTTTTATAAATAAATAATAAAAATAGACATAAACTTAATATATCCACAAGTAAACTAATTTCTTTCTCTCATATTTGCCTTATTTTTGAAATTTGAATCTCAGTAAAAGGTACCCACCAACTATAGATGCTTTGTATCAAGAATTGGAGGTAATTACATATTAACTGTTTTTTCTGTCCTACCTTGTGCGATTGATCACTAAGTCTGAGATATTTTACCTCTTAAATGTCTATTGTGGTCAGTGTCAATGACACTGATCAGCTCAAGTTACATTCTAGGATGTGACAAAACTAATGCAATAGTCTTATGGCCTAGGATCCTCCCATAGTATTCAAATGAGTGTCATTAAATCAATGATTTTCAACTTCTAAATCCATAATCTGTTTCCACATATCAGATACAGTGGTATTTGAATACCTGAATAAATAAATGCATGCAAACACCATTTTTTTTCACTTAGAAAGTTTTCCCTTAAAATCAAACATAATAACAAAACTCTTTTTCTTTTATTTTGGTCTGTGCCTGATTTTCCATTTATATTTGTCGCCATACTATCTTTTTTTCTAAAATTACAGCCATGGTCCTCTTCTTGATGATAATCAAACTTTTCATAATTATCTTATACATTTTAGGAACTTAGACCCTCCCCTGCCCCATCTGAAATCGCTCTCACAATAGCCCTACTTCATTCGTCTTTTTGCCTAATGCTTATGCATGCATAATTTACATCATAAATGTTGGGAAGGTAATGTGGATATCATCTCTAAAACTAAATTAGTGATTCCTGTCATATGATTACATATTGCCATGCATTTTGACTTCTGACTATTTATAATTTTTAAATATACTTTGAAAATGTATCTTATTTTCTATGTAATAAATGTATGAAAATATAAATAAAATTAAATAGGATAGATTTTATATGCTAAATGTGTTTGGTTAAGTTTTTACTAGCTTCTATTCCCATTATATTCATGAAGTTACCACCACAATCAAGAGAAACAATGTATATGTCATCCCCAAAACCCACTCTTGTCCCTTTGTTATTATAAAGTCACTCTGTGTTGGACTTCTAACACAAAGGCAATTCAACAAATATTTAATAAATTAATTAATGAATAAAGATATTCAACAAAGCAATACATACCAGTGGAAGAACTGGAAGTAATCTAAGTGTTCATGTGATTTCAAATGTTATACAATGAAATATCACTAAAAATATTTTTACTTATTTGTTGTTTTGTTTTGCCAGCAGGGTTATTTCTGGAGCTTGGTGCCTGCAAAACTGCTCTATCAAAACTGGTAGGCATATTTCTTCTTTGTTTTTTTCTTTTTTTGTTATAGAAATAGAGAGGGATAAGAAGGGGAGGAGAGAGAAAGAGACACCTGCAGCACTGCTCTATTACTAGTGAAACTTCCCATTTGCAGGTAGAGGTGTGGGTCCTCATACATGGTAATGCATGCACTCTATTAAGTGTGCTAATGATTGACTTGAAAACCATGTTTTTGAGAGCAATGACTTATATTTGAATATATAGATAAGTAAGTAGGGGAGGCTAAAATCATCTATATGATTTTACTTTGTTATGCATAGTTGAGAATGATAATGATTGACTCAAACATTTTAGCAGTAGAGAAATGACAGGTGATTTTAATTTTCTTCTTTGTGTTTCTTTAAAACTTTTGAAGCCTTTTTCATTGTACATTTAATGGGACATTTTTCATGCCTTTGAATTTTGACTAGAGCCCCACAGTGAGGACAACAAGTAGTAAGTATTTCCATATTCTAAACAGAACAGCCAAAAATCTGTCAGACATTCCACTCTTGCATTTTATAAAAGGTAGTAAAATTGGTCTTTCTGCTGACATACCCATAATCCCATCCAGCCCACAAAACAGAAGTCATAGTTTATGGAAGAGGGAAGTTGGCACACAGTGTAGCAATCTAGAATATTTTCCACCCCAGCCCATATAGAAGAAAAAGTTAGAAGATGGTTTAAAGTGACTGTTATATTCCAAAAGAAACACTCTTGATATTAAAGATGATATCAAGAATGAGAAACTGACAAAGCATTAAATGGAGGAAGGAGACTCTCTTCAATAAATGGTGCTGGGAAAACTGGGTTGAAACATAAAGAAGAATGAAACTGAACCACCTCATCTCACCAGATACAAAAACCAACTCCACATGGATCAAGGACCTGGATGTTATACCAGAAACTATCAAATACTTAGAGGAAAACATTGGTGGAATACTTTCGCACCTATACCTCAAGGACATCTTTGATGAAACAAACCCAACTGAAAGAAAGACTAAAGCAGAAACAAACCAGTTAGACTACATCAAACTGAAAAGCTTCTGCACAGCCAAAGAAACTATCACACAAACTAAGAGACACCTCACAGAATGGGAAAAGATCTTCACAAGCCATATATCAGAAAAGAGACTAATCACCAAAATATACAAAGAGCTCAGCAAACTTAGCACCAAAAAAGCAAATGACCCCATCCAAAAATGGGCAGAGGATATGAACAAAACATTCACTCCAGAGGAGATCCAAAAATCTAACAAACATATGAAAAACTGCTCCAGGTCACTGATTGTCAGAGAAATGCAAATAAAGACAACATTCTTCTTCTTCTAGCATTTGCCCTTCTTCCGTAGCCAGTTAACAGCGTCAGGTTGAGCCTGATGTAAAGTTTCGAGACCTCCTTTGAATCTGGAGAGGTGGCAGTCGTTGACTATGTGGGTCATAGTCTGTCTGGAGCCGCAGGGGCAGTTTGGGTCGTCTCTGGCTCCCCAGCAGTGGAACATAGCTGCGCACCAGCCATGGCCTGTTCAATAGCAATTGAGGAGAGCCCAATCATAACGTGCTAGGTCAAAGCCGGGTTGACATTTGCAGGGGTCTGTGATGAGGTGTTTGTTCTTTACCTCAGCTGACTGCCAACTCTGTTTCCAAGAGTCTGGAACAGAGAAGTTCAGTGTAGGCATAGGAGACCAGATTGCATGACTAGACGTCAAGCGTTGGACAGGGTGGGTGAAGATATCCGCGTATATTGGCAGGTCCGGTGGAGCGTAGACGTGGGAAATGAACTTAGATGATGCCGCATCCCGACGAATATCTGGTGGGGCGATGTTGCTAAGAACTGGCAGCCATGGAACCGGGGTGAAATGGATGGTTCCAGAAATTATCCTCATGGAGGAATATAATTTGGAATCGACCAAGTGGACATGGGGGCTACGGAACCATACTGGGGCACAGTATTCTGCAGTGGAATAGCATAATGCCAGAGATTATGATTATAGTGTGGAAGAACTCGCGCCCCATGAGGAGCTGGCCAGTCTTGCAATGATGTTATTCCTCACGCCCACCTTTGCTGCAGTTTTTATGAGATGTTCGTGAAATGACAGAGTGCGATTGAGAGTAATGCCAAGATAGACTGGCTGGGCTTCATGCCGGATTCTCGTATCGTCAAGTTGCACATTAAGCTCACGCGAGGCCGAGGCATGGTGTAGATGGAAAACAAATGATACCGTTTTTGCAGTGCTAGGGATTAGTCGCCATTTTTTACAGTAATCAGATATCAGAGACATGTCTTTCGTGAGTGTTTCCTCGAGGATGTCGAACTTGGATGCCTGAGTTGCACAGCAGATGTCATCAGCGTAGATGAACTTCCTTGAAGAAGTTTCTGGGAGGTCATTGATGTAAATATTAAATAGCGTAGGAGCCAGAACAGAGCCCTGGGGGAGGCCACTTGAGACAAGTCTCCATCTGCTAGACTTGTCACCCAGATGCACCCGGAATCTTCTGTTTTGGAGAAGAAACCATATAGTGTTGGCCATCCATGGAGGCAGGCATCTTGAGATCTTGACTAGGAGACCACGGTGCCAGACCATGTCACAGGCTGCTGTGGGATCAACAAAGACAGCACCCATCTTTAAATTCTTCTGGAATCCATTTTCAGTGTAAGTTGAGAGGGCCAAGACTTGTTCGCAGGTAGATCTTCCTGGGCAGAAACCAGCTTGGGCGGGTGATAGGAATTTCTCTGTAAGGAGTTTGTAACACACGGAGAGGAGAGAAATTGGTCTATAGCTGGCGGCCAGTGTTGGGTCTTTCTTTGGTTTCAAAACTGCTATTATCTTTGCACAATGCCAAATTTTGGGCATAGATTCGGATTCCAAAATATGGGACAGGAATGTAGTGAGCTACTTCTTTGCCGCAGGGCCCAAGTTAAGAATGAGTTCTGGGGTGATATTATCATAGCCAGCAGCCATTCCCGGTTTAACCCTCTTCAAAGCGTCTTCCAGTTCAGACAGTGTCAAGGGAGAGAGTTTTGGAGATGGACAAGATAAACGGAAGTGGGATGACCACTCATGGGAAATTTCTCTTTTCCAGACTGGGTCGATCTTAGCATGTCCAACTTGAATTAGGTGACTGGCCACTGAGTTTGGAGATACGGGAAGATGGGAGACAGGAGAGGGTTGGCTACCGGCACCCAGACTATGAAGAAGCTTCCAGGCCTTCCTACTTGAGTGGGTGAAGTTCAGACTTTCCGTGAGTTGTTGCCAGCGAGCTTGGCGTGCTGCATCCAGGGAGGCAATGAAATGGTTGGCCACATCTGGGTCGCCTGACTCATCATACTGCTTTAGTAGTTTCTCGCATTCAGCATCAAGACAAGGCATATAGTTAGCACGTCTCCCATGAGGAATAGCTTGGGAAGCTGCTTTGAAGATGGCTTGGCAGAAGCGCCTGTAGGAATCTTCAGAGGGGATAGAGTTAATTGGAATTGCAGGAATAGATTTGTTGGTAAGATCACTGAACAGATGCCAGTTTGCTTTCTGAAAGTTCCATCTTAAGGGAAACATTGGATCAACCTTCCCATGGTGCATCCTGTGAGTACCCATTCATTGGGGAAATTGATGATCCTTCACAGCCGATTGTATCCACATGGATACCAGTCACCTTCAAAGCCAGCAACAAGCAGCTCCTGACAGCTTTCAAGCTGTTGGTCCTGCTCTTTGAGTCCTCCAACTTAATGTTGAGGGGCTGTCCTTTGCCAAACACGTTCTTATTGGTTAATTGGCGATACTGCATCAGGCAGATGTCATTTGCCTACAAGAAACACACATAGCAGTCGATGAAGCTGCTCGATTCACCATCAGTGGATTTGATTTAATATGCTATAATCTCCATCCTAAACACGGCTGAGCCATCTACGCCAAATCGTATCTTGTGGACGTTTACCACACGGCCTCTTTGGCCTCTTCGACCTTCTATGACTCCATTACTATTGGAACTATTCAGCTCGTCAATGTATATAAGCCTCCCAGTGCCTCATGGGATAATGAGGTCCTGCCTAGCCTGAATCACCCAGCCGTTTACGTTGGAGACTTTACTAGTCATCACCAAGACTGGGGATATTCCTCCACTCGTGCTGATGGCTCTATCTTAGCCGACTGGGCTTCAGCGAATGACCTCTCCCTATTATACGATCCCAAACAGCCAGGCTCTTTTCACAGTGCTAGATGGAATAAATATTCGTCTCCTGACCTGTGCTGGATTAGCACAGTCAACGGCCAAGCCTTTCCCGCTACGAGACAAGTTCTCAAGGTCTTCCCGCACAGTCATCACCGCCCAGCTATCATCTACATTGGTCTCCAGCTCCCACTGATTTTGTGCTCGGAGAAGACAATATTGAGATACCACCTCACTCCTGTGAGAATGGCATACATCAAAAAGGACAGCAGCAACACATGCCGGAGAGGCTGAGGGGACAGAGGAACCCTTTTGCATTGCTGGTGGGAATGTAAATTGCTCCAACCTCTCTGGAGAGCAGTCTGGAGAACTCTCACAAGGCTAGACATGGACCTTCCATATGACCCAGTAATTCCTCTCCTGGGGATATACCCCAAGGACTCCATAACACCCAACCAAAAAGAAATGTATACACCTATGTTCACAGCAGCACAGTTCGTAATAGCTAAAACCAGGAAGCAACCCAGGTGCCCAACAGCAGATGAGTGGCTGAGAAAGTTGTGGTATATATACACAATAGAATACCACACAGCTATTAAGAACAATGAACCCACCTTCTCTGACCCATCTTGGATGGAACTAGAAGAAATTATGTTAAGTCAGCTAAGTCAGAAAGATAAAGACGAGTATGATGATCCCACTCATAAAGAGAAGTTGAGAAAGAATAATAGAAAGGGAAACTCAAAACAGGATCTGACTAAATTTGTAGTAGGGTACCAAAGAAAAACCTTAGGTGGAGGGTGAGGGTGGATGTTTAGCTTCATGGGTCAGGGGGGAGAGGGGAGGGGATGGGACACAGTCTTTTGGTGGTGGGAATGATGTTTATATACACTCCTATTAATTTTTAATCATATAAATAATTATTTAAGCAATATGAGAGGGGAAAAACTGAATGTCTCAAACTTTTTAAAGCATAGACTGAATCATTTTAATACAAAGGCGGAGTCTTTGATATATTGACTCTCTTAAAAACTTAGTCCTGGGAGAACAAAAGCAATTGGTAGCATAGCTCCATGCAAATAATGTCAAAGGACATAAAATATGGTGAAGGTGTGTATGATACAAAAATACTAACAAAGGTATTTTTCAGAGTCAACCCAATTGCCAAACAATGTGATTATTACAATAACTATTTATTGTCTGCTTAAACCCTAAGACAACAGGAATTTCCTGGGAGTATGGATTGACCTGTCAAGGCCCATGTTCAATGGGGCAGCAATTACAGAAGCCAGACCTGCAACCTTCTGGGAGTATGGACCACAATGATCTTGGGTCCATACTCCCAGAGGGTTAAAAAATAGGAAAGCTATCAGTGGAGGGGATGGTATACGGAGGTCTGGTGATGGGAATTGTGTGAAATTGTACCCCTCTTATCCTATGGTTTTGTCAATGTTTCCTTTTTATAAACAAAAAAATAAATTAAAAAACACTCTTGATATTAAAGGTGATATGAAGAATGAGAAACTGATATTGCTTACACTGGCCATTTTAGGCTGAACCTCATTTTTTCACAGGCCTACTCATCCTGCTACCTCAATGAAGTAATGTATAAAAGGCTTAAAAGATGCTTCAAGTTGTACTCTTAAAATTTGGTAGGTCCTATCCTAGAATCTTGCCAGGGTAGGAATTTGACTATAGAGACGACAGCAAGCATTATCCCACCCTTTTGGGAATTGATACAGAAAAATATGTAATTTAGTCCAGGAGGTGGCACAGTCAATAAAGCATTGATTACTTAACCATGTAGTCTGGAGTTCAATCCCCAGAAGCACATATAAAAGAGTAATGTCTGGTTTTTACTCTCTCTCCTCCTATCTTTCTCATGAATATATACATATACATATACATATACATATACATATACATATACATATACATATACATATACATATACATATACATATACATATACATCATATACATATACATATACATATATATATATATATATATTTTCCCCCCATGGGTAATACTGAGGGAGCGAGGGGGTAAGAGATGTAAGCACTCTTGATGGATACATAAATACAGTAGCATGGGTAGGGTCACTAGTAGTTAGAAGTGGTGAAATGAACCTCTGTGGGAATAAACTGAAAAACGTGTTGTATAAATTCATATAGGAACACAAAAGTGAACATCTTTATGGGGCTGGGTGGTGGCACACCTGGTTAAGAGCAAGTGTTACAGTGCACAAGGACCTGGGCTCGAGCCCCCATTCCCCATCTGCAGGGTGATAGCTTCATGAGTAGTGAAACAGTGTTGTAGGTCTCTCTCTCCCTCTCTCTTTCTCTCCCTCTCCCTCTCAGTCACCTCCTTCTCTCTCAATTTCTGGCTGTCTCTATACAATAAATACAGATAATAAAAAATTAAAATAAACAGAAGGAAGCATATTTGAATTCAGAGGAAAGGGATGAAAAGTAGGAGGAATGCAGCTAAGGATCTTCCCTTTCAAAACTGGTGTTATTTATTGTGATCCCCTAGAAAACCTTTTCTCACTCCACTTAATATTAATCTCATAGTAATGAACTTACATAGTGATTAAGTTCTAAAGTCAACATAGACGTTAAGTCTGCATATGATGGGAATACAAAAACCATGACATCAGACATATGATTTTTGTCTACATAAACCAACAATGTCCTATACACAGCTGCCATTTTTCTAAAAATTTCAATATCTAAACTTGGCCTAGCTAATAAATTCATTTCCATTATTACTTATTAAACTATGCATATACATTATAGTCATAATCTCTAAACCTAAGGTTTGCAATAGTATATATCAGGTTACAGTATTAAATATTATTTGACTACTCTCATTTGACAAAGAGAGGACCATCTCTAAAAATACGAAGAATAAGAAATGAAAATCTAAGAGTCAAATTAGAAGCTAAGTGCCAGGAACCTCATAAAATCCTCAAAACAAGTTTATAAACTAGTTACTGTAATTATCTCCAGCTTACATATAAAGCAAAGTGGTCAATACACTTGCCCAAATTGTGCAATAGAATACAGGGTTGAAATTCAAATGTCAGAGTCTGGCTCAAAAACCTTTAATCCTTCTATGATATACTCAACTATCAATCTAAAAAGAGCTGATGATTAGTAAGGTAAAAAGATTAATTAAAGTAAAAATTTACCAGTGGAAAAAAATTGCTTCTTTTTCATTTTTCTCTAGGTTTACCTTTTAAGTTTCTAAATTGTATCATAAGCCAAAATTTTTATAATTACTAATAAAAAATCATGCTAAATGTCCATCATAGGTCTATTTAAAAACATAAAGGATATAAAAAGTCTAGCAGTAAAGCAGGCAAATAATTTTTACATATTTTTACATATTATTACAAATCAGCTTTGTATTTTTCTTTTACAAGTACTGTCCTAAAGACCTTCTGTGTCTGCTGTGTTAAGTGTGGGTTCAAGAGATTAAGGGGACTGATGGGTATCTGGTTCACTGTTATTTCTTTCTCCATGCAACCTCGCATTGCTATACATCTGTTTTGTTGATTCAGAAGAGCACTTGAAATGCTTTACAGTTGATTTTGACAAGTGCTACAATTTGATGGGGAGAGATAATTCTTGCTGAGATGATTTTCAAAGTACAGAAATTATACTTTGAGTAGATAGTACCTTTCTTTATGATCAGAATTTTCATTTGCTATAGAGAATACTTAAGCTTGGTAATCACATTTTCCCATTTCTGAATAATAATAAAAAAGTGATGGGTGGCTTTGATCTCATGTATTAAAGTATTACACATTAAATCTTATTCTTGATTCTGATTGTTTTCTTTGTTGCAGATAAATTATGTCTCCCACATTCTAAAGACACTAGATTGTATGAAATACTATATGAAGTGGCATTATTAATTGAATTAGTCTGCTAGATCATGTGACTGAACTGATTGATAGTTCCTGCTATGTACATTGTCTGTCTGCATTCCTCTAAACTAAGAAAGTATCACAAGTGCCTTTATGACCACCTACTATTGATATAATAGTCTATTTTAGTGCAGGTATAGAACAGTCAATAGCGCAGGTATAACTTTCATTTATAGATTAAAATATCCTTTCATGACTTAGGCTTTTCAATTAGTTTACTTACAAAGAATGCTTGATATCTGAGATAATTCTTAATAAATAATCTGTATTTGTTTGCTTTACTTCCCTAATGCTATGCCAAAGGTTGACAAAAACTTAAATGTTAGGACAGTTTAAAGCTTAGTTAGTGTCAATTCAAAATTCCAACTGGATTTAGAACAAACTAAATGTTTCAGTGCTTTGGGATCTCAGTCCTTTTTGTAAGGTTCATATCCACATAACAGCTTCAGTAATTAATTAGAGCCTTTACTATTGACGTGATGGCTACCAAAACTTGACCTTCTTCATGTTAGGAAATAATTTCAATGTATTTGATTTATCTTTTGTATTATTTTGTACATTATATCCATAAATAAATGGAAATACATAATTTATATGGACTTGGTATCAGTTACATTGAACACCTACACTCCAATCAGACAATACCAATACTTGTTGTGATATAAATATTCTCAAATATTTCTGAATTATTACCCTCTAAACCCTGGTGTACTATTGAGTATGTATAATCTTACTCCCTAGTTAGCAACCCAAACTTTAGATATTACAAGTCATCCTTACTAGAATTTTAAAGTGGGCTTGCTCAGTCCCTACTGAGTTTATACCTTGGTCCTTTGTTCTACTACTGGGTTTTAGAGACATTATGACTTTTTTTCAGTTCAAAAATTTGTCATGGGTTTTCTGATAACTCAATATTTTTCCAACTAAAACTATTTATATATATATAATTATATATATAATTTATAGAATAAATGATATAAATTGGTATATACATATACATATACATATACATATACATATACATATACATATACATATACATATACATATACATATACATATACATATATATACATATATATATCCAGGGTAATTTCTGGGGTTCTTTGCCAGCATTATGAATCCACTGATCCTGGAGGCTAGGTTTATTTTTAATTTTCATCTTATTTGATAGGACAGAGAAACTGAGAGGAGGGGGCCATTAAGAGGGAGAGAAAAAGATAGACAACTACAGACCTGCTTCATCATTTGTGAAGTGTCACTTGGTGCTGGGAAATTGTGCAGATGAGGTCACATCCACTATGTTGTCCCCTCAGGGTATAGTCCATTCCCACGAGAGCTGTAATTCTAATCCTGGAGTTCCTTGATCCACCATGTTGTCCCCTCAGGGCATTGTCAATTCCCATGAGAGTTGAAACGATATTCCCGGAGTACCTTTCCCAACCAATCCTGTCCCGACTCGACTCCTCACTTCCCAGTTTTGCCCTATAAAGCCCTCCTGCATCCATCTCTCTCTCTCTTGCCCTCTTTTCACCTCCATGACTGGACACAGGGAAGGGTGCTGCGAATCCTAGGGTGGCCATTTTGCTAGCTCCACATGGCCGGAACTGCTGCTCTCTCACCCAACTCTGAGGTGCCTGCATGAATAAAGATTTGTGTTCCCTCTCTGCTCCAGATCTCCTCTCCTCCGCGTTGCAGCCCGACAACCTGGGTAGGTGGGGAACCAGGCCCTTGATCCCTAATCCTTCAGTGGGTCTTTGCACTTGATGGTATATGCTCTTAACCTAGTGTGCCACCATCCAGCCCCAAAATAACTTTTTATTCTTAGACATAAACATTTTCATATGTGTTTGATACCTTTAATAGTGAGATATATGATTGATAAATATTTTCTTTAAGTCTGTAGCTTATTACTTCATTTTATTAATGACCATGACCATCTTTGAAGTCATAGGCATTTATTTTTGCTAAGACACAACTCACATATGTGGCAGTTTATCACATTCCATTCTTTTTATTTTAGAAAGAGGAAAAAGTAGAGGGGGAGACATATCATAGTATAGGTGAGCTTTATCACTGGCCATGTCCTTTAAGTTATATATCAGTTTACTTTCATGCATTTTATAACTCTAATAAGATGTATTTAACAAAAAAAGAGGCTGTATATCAGGTATATCAGAGGCCAGGATCTTAAGCCCCATTCATATCTCAGAGTTGAGAAATAAAAGTTTTAGAGAATCTGGTTGAACTTAGAGGTCTGAAGATGAACACACACGTAGACGTGCATATGTGTCCCTAACCAAAACTCCAACAGAGTATTTATTATGAAAAAGTCTTTATTACAACAGAACATGGAACAAGAAGCATCAAAAGCCACACACAAGTGATGACAGTTAAGCTAGACTAGAGCATTATCATGGAACCCTCTAACTATATAGCAAATATATTTTATGTCTACAGCATACATTTTGTGGCCTGGAATGGGCAGTGGTGTTTGTCACAGTATACAGCTTTAGGAATTGGGCTGTGGGGTCTTGTTGACCCCTTCTGCTCTTTTACTTAGGGCATTCACCAGATATCCATCAGAAAGTAGGAATTTTGGTAGCCAGAAGGAAAATGACCAGAGATAGCCTGTGGTACAGCATTACTTTTACTCTCTATATAACTTCTCAGTAATTATGAAAATATTCAGCAGATAAATAACTAAAGTATTAGGCATTACAATTTATGGGTCTTGTAATCAAAAGATGGGGAGGGGGACCTGAGTGGTGGCTCACTTGATTGTTACAATGTACAAAGATTCAGGTTTGAGTGCCAGGTCCTTATTTGCAAAGGAAAAGCTTTGCAAATGGTGAAACAGTGTTGCAGGTCTCTCTCTCTCTTGCTCTTCCCTCTCAATTTCTGGCTGTTTCTGTCCCCAAAAATTAATTAGTTAATTAATTAATATTAGAGATCAGACATTATGAAACCAGGGGGTCTCCAACCATTCCCTTCTTAAAAATGGATGGAGACATAGAGAGACTTTATGAGTTTTGATTTTATGGGTACATGTAGTTAAGCTAGTCTTCTGTGTCACTGGTATGTGGTCACTGCATGGCAAACATGGCAAATCCAGGGTGTTAAATTACTGTAATCAAAGCTCAAGCTCATTCAGTTCTTGTGAGGAGGTTGCAGAGGAATTGTAGAACTATTAAAAGAAAAAAAAAAGAGAGAGAGTAGCAAGCCTGCTCCAAAGAATGCCCATATGTGGAGACTGAGTTGAGAAAACCCATTTTTAAGATTTACCTATTGTGCCAAGTCATCTAGATTGTTGAATGTCATATTCCTTGTGTTAGATTTTAGTCAGTCCAACTGTACTTTTAGTTATCTATTTAAATCATTTATATCTCATCCAAGGTGGTCAAGGAAGGTTCCATGAAGGTACCTCTGAACATCTTATCAAGATTGGGAATAATTGAAAGGGATTTGAGCAATACACATAGACTGATTTTCTGTGACACATCAAGTTACTATGCATCTACAAATCTTTCTGGCTTTCTCTCAGCCAGGAGACTTCAGTCTTAAATGCATAGAATTTTTCAAGAATTTTTTGATTAATTGCAGTTTGAGTCAACATTTCAGAGGTAGTAGTTTTAAAATGCACATCTGATGTGCACGATTCTTGTGTAAAGTCACATGTATACTTTAGCCAGTGTACCTGACCTCATGTTTTCTTTGTCTCCATTGAGCTTCTTGCCATCTAACATACTATTTTATTAATTAGTCACTAATTTGCTAGCTGCTTCTCATATATATATTTAATAAGCTCCATGAAGGACAGTTATTGAGTTTTTTTTTGTTTGTTTGTTTGTTTTTGTTTTTTATACCACTGCTCATGTCTCTAGAGAACAAAGCTTTCTAGGTCAGCATTTAATAAATACTTGCTGAACATGGGGCAGGGTGGTAGCTCCAAGCGCAAGGACCAGGGTAAGAATCCCAGTTGGAGTCCCTGACTCCCCACCTGCAGGGAGGTTGCTGATCTTTTTCTGCCCCTCTGTCTTCCCCTCCTCTCTCAGTTTCTCTCTGTCCTATCCAGCAACAACAGCAATAACAACAATAATGGCAAGAAAATGGAAAAAAATGACCTCCAGGAGCACTGTCTCCCGACTATAACACAGGAGGAAGAAAATGCTGAAAGAACCAATGATACTCATACCTGTAACTTTTCCAACTTAACACATGTAGTCCCTTCCTGGATTAAATATCGTCTGTGAGACAAGTTATAATTCATATTAAATAATTGAAATTAATAATTATCTTCTTTGCAATTTAAATTGCACTGTTTGAGACAGTGTGTTATTCTCTATTGTGCACATTAACTTTAATTTGTATACCTTATTGCAACTATTCACCATTATAGTAACCTTTCCGAAGAATGTGTTTATTTTTTTTTTCCATCATTGTATCACCAGCAACTAAGCACTAGGACTTTGGAAATGTTTATTGAATTTAGTGAGTGAAGAGAACTCATTATATTTTCTCCCAAATCTACTTTCCCTAGAACCAAAATATTCAGTCAAACTAATAAGAACTTTTTCCTCTAGTCCCGCCCCCTAATCCTTTTGTTGATAACTATTTTTATGTCAAAACTTCATTTCTATGTCAAGTTTGGATGCACACATTTTCTAAGTTATAAGTAAAAGTTAATAACTGAACTTCAGTCAAATCACACTTGACAGTGAAGATTTTCTTTAAAAAAATGTACTGTAAAATATTGGGACTTGTCAACACCTGACTGTTGCTATGTTTTCTGATTAACTCATATTTATGTCATCCATTTTTAAACTGTGCTTCAGAACACTTTTTTTCAATGCTTATTAAAACCTCCCTGCCCATAGCTATCTTAGGATAAATGCTTAGGCAGCAGCCATTAAACTATTTTGAAGGAAAATATTTTTATATATAATTAATATCTCACCATGTAACTTATCCCAGGCTAACAGAATGTGCATAGAAATGTTATGTGTAACTCTTATAGAAAAAGTCATTTATATTTCCTGGGCATAGGACCTCACCAATGTGTCCTGGAACCACACCTCTTCAGAGCCCTACCCCACTAGGATAAGAGAGAAATGGGCTGGGGGTATGGATCGAACTGTCAATGCCTATGTCCAGTGGAGAAGCAATTACATAAGCCAGATCTTCCACTTTCTGCTCCCCCAAAAGATTTTTGGTCCATATTCCCAGGGGGGATAAAGAATAGAGAAACTTCTAAGGGGGAAAGCAGATATGGAACTCTGGTGGTGGGAACTGTATGAAATTGCTTGCCTCTTGTCCCACAATGTCAATCATGGAATTGTACCTCTCTTATCCTATGGTTCTTGTCAGTGTTTTCTTTTTATAAATAAAAATAAGTTTAAAAAAAGTAAAAATAAATCTTTGGAATGTTATGATATTTAAAATTGATCTTCACTTTATTTGATTATTGTGAATAGTCTATTCCTGTATACAATTTGATGAAATAAGTTATGCAAAAAGAATGTTGTATATGTCTTTTAAAAAGATTCCAGTAAAGGTCACAGGTTTTTTACCTTTAAAAATTACTCATATCAAGGATGCTCCCATACATTTATCTTGCATAGCCCTGATCATATATCATTGTCCTATATCACTATAAAAAATAAATTCCTGGACTCTTAAAAAATTAAAAAAGAAAATGTTTTTTGTCAGGGATTGGGTGGTGGTGCACCTGGTTGAACGCACATGTTACAGTGTTCAAGGACCTGGATTTGAATTCCTGGTCCTCATCTGCAAGGGAGAAACTTTTTGAGGTGTGAAGCAGTGTTGAAGGTCTCTTTCTGTCTCTCTCCCTCACTATCAACCCCTTCCTTCTTGATTTCTGGTGGTCACTATCCAATAAATAAGTAAAGAATTTTTTTAAAAATCTGATTAAAAGAGTCATTTTTCCACCACTTTTCCTTTGCCCTTTCTACCCATCAGAAATAGGAGTATCGAGAAATTAAGAAAACCTAAGAGCAGAGTAGCTCAGTAGTTTGGGTACATTCTTGGATGGCTCTTTCAAACTGAGCAGCCTTTATACCCTGAAATACTTATCATAGAAGGGGAGAATAAACCTCCCATCTCACACAGATCAGGTTAGGTTTTTTGTTGCAACATAGCCTGTACACTAACTTATCAATTATATATATATATCCTCCCTTACTTCATATTGGTCTTAGGATAAAAACCAATAGCATCCCATGTGGTGTGGGCTATACCAGTCTTTCAAATGTTATCTTAAAACATTTTTCTTATTACTGACCTAATTTCAGTCCTCAAAGGCTTTCTATGATTTAGGTGTGCATCAGAGTTTATTTCTGTGTTCTTTCTCTTCTTGGAAGACTCTCCCATCCAGCAAATTCCCCTTTGTATGTGTTTACTTACCTTACTTGTCATTTATATTTAGCATAAATTTGATGTCCTATTGAAAAGTTTCCTAACCCCACAGTCTTATTTATATTCCTTTCATAGTATGCTTTGATAGCATCTCACTTTTTCTTGGAGATCTAATACTACAGAAGGAGTTTGTTATAGGAGAGTAAGTGCAGTGTAGTGATACAGGTCATGAAGGACATGTAAGAATCGGCCTTCAAGGCAGATAAAGATAAAGAAAACCTTAATAAATGCCATAAATAAATTTTTCTTCAATATATGAAGTTGAAAAGTATGTTACATTACTGCTGTTCTTCAGAGCTCTTATTTTTAGAATTTTTCGTTTGTATGATTATTCAAATAATGCTCCCACAATTAACTAAATTACATGGTAGTCAAGTGCATGGTTTAACTGGTTACTACTACCTCAGACCTAGCACAGTATTTAAGTGATTTCTGACAGGTATTCAATCAATCAATTAATAAATCAGTGGGAACTCCCACACACTCTTTTACCACCAGGGTTATTGCTGTGACTTAGAGCCTGTACAACTCCACTGCTCTTGGTGATCATTTTCCTTTTCTTTTTAGACAGAGAGTGGGAGAGAAGGACAGACAGATGGATAAGGAAACACTGCAGCCTCAGTCCACTCCTCATTGCCCTCTGCAGACAATCTTATGTGGAAAATATCTTCCTCATATTTGGTAACACATGCAATCTACCAAGTGAGCAACTCCTCAGTCCTGAGTGGACAGAATCTTAATGATGCCTTTCTCTGCATGATGCTGTTTACTGATAGTCTACTACTTGTGGCCTCCATCCTCTTCTAAACTCCCATTACCCATGCTCTGGCCACTCCTCCATAATATGCCTTTATTGAAAATAGGTATAGAATTGTTTTTAAGCACTAGCATTGATAAATTAGGATACTGCAATAATATTTTAACTCAATAATAAATAAAAGATTTATAACAAACATGGAAAAGTCCCTTCTTCTTCTAGCGTTTGCCCTTCTTCCGTAGCCAGTCAACAGCATCAGGTTGAGCCTGATGTAAAGTTTCGAGACCTCCTTTGAATCTGGAGAAGTGGCAGTCATTGACTATGTGGGTCATAGTCTGTCTGTAGCCGCAGGGGCAGTTCGGGTCGTCTCTGGCTCCCCAGCGATGGAACATAGCGGCGCACCGGCCATGGCCTGTTCGATAGCGATTGAGGAGGGCCCAATCATGGGATGCATTGGATCGACCTTCCCGTGGTGAATCTTGTGAGTACCCATTCATTGGGGAAACTGCTGACGATACTTCCTAGCCGACTGAATCCACATGGATCCCAGTCACTTTCAAAGCCAGCAACAAGCAGCTCCTGACAGCTTTCAAGCTGTTGGTCCTGCTCTTCGAGTCCTCCAACTTAATGTTGAGGGGCTGTCCTTTGCCAAACGCATTCTTATTGCTCAATTGGCGATACAGCATCAGGCAGATGTTATCTGCCTACAAGAAACACATATAGCAGTCGATGAAGCTGCTCAATTCACCATCAGTGGATTCGATTTAATATGCTACAAAAAGTCCCTGAAAAAAGATAACCCAGTTGCCATATTGTCATTATAAAACATTTAGTGGGAAATAATTAAAGATCCATCTGTCTAAGACATAGATTTTACCAGTCCCCTTTTTAAAATTTATTGACTTAATATTGATTTACAAAATTATATGTCAACAGGGGTATAATTTCACACCATCTATTCCCACCACCAGAGTTCTGAGTCCCTAGTCTCCCTACTGCAAGCTACCACACTTTTCCTAAGATTGTAGACATGGGCCAACCATAATCTCTACAAGTATCTGTCTACATTTATATATAATTGCCCCTTTTTCTTCTGGGTCCATTCCTCTCTTCCCCTTCTAGCCACTCATGATACCATTATTACCTCCAAATGTCCCTCTGCTTTTCCTCCTCTCTCTCTAGGTGCTGATGGAGCTGAAATTCAAAGCCCTCGTATTCTCTTCTTCCTATCACTTCTCTGCCACTGGGGCTATGCAGCAAGATTGTTTTTGAGGTGCAGAAAGTAACTTAATATTATGATTTAGCTAACTGTCAGCACTAAGTTGATCACTAATTTACCTAAGAAGTTTTTAAAAAATTATCTTCTAGCAAATATACTTATGATAAGAATCATATTTAATATGATTTAATATGGTACTAGGGGAAAGACTGATGTTTCTCTCTCAAAAAAAAAAAAGTAGTCTGATCATTCAGTTCCAGATCC
>NC_080169.1:84687084-84737084 GCF_950295315.1 Erinaceus europaeus
GCGCCCTCTTACACTTGTCCCTAGAGATTCCAACTTCAAAGAGGTTATCTAAACTACCATGCAACAGTAGATTCTGAAAACTGTGGGTTGGTAAATTGGTTACATCTTGCCACTTCAGTAGATCTTCTTAAAGATTATGATCTTCAGATAGTTCCAGGCAATTTTAACAAAGTAAATGAGCATTTGTGTAGACCAATCAAGTAACTCTGAAAAATAAATAAATAAAAGTAAGAAAAAAAATGCCTTAAGAACAAATGGCACACAGCTAGTCATTTGTTTATAAGCTATACAAACTACTATTAGAGACAGAATAGAAAATCTTTAATTGAATTCTTGTGATATTAAAATTATAGAAATCCCACAAGCTTACCAAAATAACACAGCTAAAGAGTAGTAAGTTCAGGAAATCCTTGTGTGTGGTAGAATGCAGACTAGATTGGAAGTAGGAATTAGAGCAACCATTGCCTAGTTGGTATTTGGTGCTAGACATTAAACATGTTTTAGGTCAGAAGGAAAGGATCACGGCATTGGAAATTATAGTGATATACATTAAATTGCCCAAATGTTACTGTAATTTCATTGTTTTGATGACTGCCTTAACATATGGTATTTGCAAACTTTGTTAACAAAGGAATTTTATCTAAATACATTCAAGGAAATCTTGAAAAGTAGGAGATTAAGAGAGAAAATAAAATACATTGATATGTTTATTTATAAAACTGTTATAAGTCACCTAATGTTTTCCCATACTTCTAGACAGATTTCTGGGTTTCTGAGTAAAGTGGTAGAGAGCCCACTTGTATTTTCTTTTGGCTGTGCCCTAATATATTTTTATTTGTGAAATAAGTTTGAAAAGCCCATGGAATTATACTGAAGACAAATGGAAGATTATAATACCATGGTATATTAATTCTTGATGAAGTTGAATTTTGTATGAATAGGCAGGTATACTTACAGTAGACAGCTAGCCATACTGACTTATTTTGACTCCTGCCCATTTTTTAAATGTGAAATTCAAATAACAAGGTAAGTGTTCATAAATTGTGTTCAAATGGTACTAAATGTGAACCTTAAATATTATTTTAAAAGATCTTTTGTGATGATACATAAACACTGAAAAAATTAATATGTCCATGTGTTTTATTGGGTGAAATTCTGTAAGGTGAGTTAAATAAAACAAAGTTCTAGCCTGTTTGTTCAGCTGGTATGCCCATCACATTTAACATTTCTCATTGCACTAGCACTTATTCTTTTACTTTTGGTATAAACGCTAAGATAATACACTCTGTTTTCCATTATCTGGGCATTCTTACAGTTGCATAAGGAAAATGTGAGCTCAAATTGATTTGTATTTATTTTCCATTGTAAGCTTATTCTTTTAAAATTGCATTCATTAATAAATTTCCCAGATAGAATTATGTAACTAGGGTCATATACATTTAAGAATTAGAAATTACTGTGGAACTTTACACAGAAAACGTGTTGTTATTGTAACCAGGTTTTCACCTTTGCAGGCTGATGTTTTCAGAGAGAAAGAGAGAGAGAGAGGAAGATAGAGAATGACTCCACAGCACCAAAACTTTCTTCACTGTTGTGGGGAACACACTGTGTTATGCTCATACCCAGACAAACTTCTTCCCAAATGAGCTAATTTTAGGCCTATTATTTAAGAATATTTTTATTATCGTCTTTATTTATTGGCTAGAGACAGGCAGAAGTCAAGAGGGAAAAGGGTGACAAAGAGGGAGAGAAACAGAGGGACACTTGCAGCACTGTTTCACCATTTGTGTAGCTTTCCTCCTGCAGGTGGGGAACAGGGGGCTCAAACCTGGGTCCTTGTGCATTATAACATATATGCTCAACGAAGTGCACCACCACCCGGTCCCTCATTAGCTCTATTTTATATTTATTAGTGATACAATAGTAGTTAGCAAAATTATGAATTTTCGGAAGACTAGATTCACACCTGTGTGTGTGTGTTTGTATGTTTCAAACTTCTAAACCTCTTGATTGTAAAGTAATGAATTTGTATTGTTTTAAATATTTTTCTTTGTTGTTGTTAACATTTTTTACTAGTTATTTCATATTGGTTTGCAAGACTATGAGATAACAGGTGTATAGCTCCACTAATCCTAACAGTTTTTTTTTTTAATTTGGTAGGAGGGAGAAATTGAAAGAAGGCAATGATAGAGTAGAGGAAAGAAAGATAAATACCTGAAGACTTACTTCACCACTTGTGAAGAATCCCTCCCTACAGTTGGGGAGTGGGAGTTTGAACCTGGATCCTTGTGCATTGTAAAGTGTATGCCCAACTTGGTGTGCCATTACCTAAACCCGCTTTGTCTTTTTTGTTTTATTTTGTTTTGTTTTCCACCATGATTACTACTGGGACTCAGTACCGGCACTACAAATCCACTACTCCTGGAGGCTGTGTTTGCCATTTCATTTTTTATTTCTACTTTATTGGATAGAAAGGAGAGAAATTGAAAGAGGAGGGAGAAATAGAGAAGGAGAGAAAGAGAGAGACAACTAGAGACTTGTTTCCTAGATCATGAGGCTTTCCCCTGTAGGTCTTGGAGCATGATAATGTGTATGCTTAAACAGGTATGCCACTGCCTGGTGCTCTTCACCAGAGTTCTTAATACTTAAGTGCTAAATTATATATATTTTTCTAAGTCCAATATCACTTTAGTGAGTAAATATCAATTTACAGAATTTTTGTTGACACAACGATTTATTGCCATATTGCCACAAGGTAGGTATCAATGCATTTCACCATCAACCAATTTGTCATCTTATTCCACCAGAGATGTAGGTCTCCAACCTCCTCTCTCCTTCCCCTCTTTTGAGTCTCAAAATGTGTTGCCATAGAGTATAGACCTCTGAAGATCCATCTTGTATTGTTTTCTACTTTGAATCTTAAAGCCAGTCTGTAATTGAGATCATCTGCTGTTCATTCTTCTCGACATTAGTCATATTTTAAGTCATTAAATGTGTGGTAATTTGCTATAGCAGAGCATTTAAAAATGAATATAGTAGCTCATATGAAATGTAAAACATTGGTCTAGTACAATTCCTGAAGCCATATCAGTGCTTATAAATATGGTGATATACTGGCTATAAATTAAGTACTGATTCCAGTAACCAGTCATATAACATATACCTGAATCTAATCAAATTCACCAGTATTTAAGAAAGACAAAAATAAAACAAAGCAAAACAAACAAACAAACAATCTAAAGGTTTATCTCTATAAAAACTCTTAAACAAAGAAGTTCAGAAAACTTTCAGGTTAGTGAACTATCCAATATACCTAGAAAGTTTCCACCACAAATCCATAGAGAGTGAAGATTCTGTGTTTTTGATTCTTAAACCTTTCCATATGTAATCTTTTTGTTATTCATATGTAGCCTTTTACTAAATTGCTAAGACTACGTGTCTTTTTAAAAAATATTTATTTATTTATTTAGTCCCTTTTGTTGCCCTTTTTTTGATAGTTATTATTATTGATGACATTGCTTTTGGATAGGACAGAGAAAAATGGAGAGAGGAGGGGGAGAGAAAGACACTTGCTGACCTGCTTCACTGCTTGTGAAGCGACTCCCCTGCTGGTGGGAAGTCTGGGCCTTGAACTGAGATCCTGATCCTTGCACTTTGCGCCACCTGTGCTTAACCCACCACGCTACTGCCTGACTCACAGCCTACATGTCTTTTTTTCCCATTCGTTTTATGAACTATTCTAGCAATGCCCAAATGATTGTTGAACTTATAGTGCTGACCTAGTCTAAGATTCCTCTCCCTTATGAGTCCTGATTATTCTTAATACCTTTATCTTATTAATCATATAAATCTCTTTAATATCTGAGTCAGACCCCCCCAAGTTATTTTGGAATTATAAATGATAACTGTTATTTTTTAATGCAAAAAAAGCAGCAACAGTTTGGGAACTTACCACTTATCGGAGATTGTTTAGAATCAATGTGTGCTATATGTTTAATTATTTTTAAAAATAATTTTTATTTATAAAATGGAAACACTGACAAGACCATAGGATAAGAGGAGTACAACTTCACACAATTCCTACCACCAGAACTCCATATTCCCATCCCATCCCAATAGCTTTCTTACTCCTTAACCCTCTGGGAGTATGGACCCAGGGTCATTATGGGGTGCAGAAGGGAGAAAGTTTCGTTTCTATAATTGCTTCCCTGCTGAACATGGGAATTGACAAGTCTATCCATACTCCCAGACTGTCTCTTTCTAGTGGGGCAGAGGTCTGGGGAAGCAGTGCTCCAGGACACATTGGTGGGGTTGTCTGCCCAGGGAAGTCTGGTTGGCATCATGGTATCATCTGGAACCTGGTGGCTGAAAAAGAGTTAAGATATAAAGCAGATCAAATTGTTGGCTAATCATGAACCTAAAGGCTGGAATTTTGCAGATGAATATATGGGGTCTCTATTTTGGAAAAAGCTAGTAGGTCTATTTTAGGTATATTCCAAGAGTCCCATGACTTTACTAGTTTTTGCCTGAGCCTGATATTTGATATGCAGATGGACCCAAGTTATTATCTAGGGAGATGATGTCATGGCTGGAAAAAAGGGCTAGAAAGCTGGATCAGGGAAGAAAGTAGCTCTCAAATATGGGAAAAGTGTATACATATTGTTGACTATATATTTTTAATTCTTATAAAAACCCTTTGACATAAATCTTGTATTATTATTCCAATTTTACCAATAGTAAAACTGAAGCACTGAAGATAAACTTATTTGTATTTAGAAACTCCACAGGATAACTACGTAATATCCTTATAGAGATTTTTTACTTTGTAATATCTCTGTTAGAAACTACCATTTTAATCTTAATTTTACAGATGAATCAACTGGGACACAACAAGGGTAAGCAATTTACACAAACTAATAGTCAATAAATGGTGAACCCATACAAGCCCAATAGGTATTACACACTTTTAGTCTTACTATAGACATTGAATAATATAATATGACTTTATATGTTAAATATAAACATTGTTATTGTTAATTCATTCTAAAGGTTATGGGAAGTCACCTGGAATGTTGAAAAAAATCAACAATATTATTGAAGCAACTGAGAGAAAAAGGATAGGAATTTTTTTAAATTTGGGTCTTCATTCATGGTATAATTTTGAATACTAACAAATGAAACATGAAACAGTGGGCTGGTACAGAGTGAACAAGGAGAGAAATATAAAACAAGATCAGACCCAGTCACTAGAGCCTTGTAGATTATTATATAAACTGACCTTGTTTCTATTATTATTATTTTCTTCATTTTTTTTGTTGGATAGAGACATCCAGAAATCAAGAGGGAAGGAAGTAGGAGAGAGGGAGAGAGACAGAGAGACACCTGCAACACTGCTTTGTAATTTTCAAAGTTTCCCCCCCTGCAGGAGGGGTCCGGGGGCTCGAACCCAGGTCCTTGCACACTGTAACATGTATGCTTAACTAGGTAGGTGCATCACCACCCAGCCCCTATGATCTTTGTTTTTAATGTGATCTAAAGTTCTGATGAGCTTTGTGCAAAGTCATAAATGATATGATTTAAACATTTTTAAGAGATCACTCTAGCTACCGGGTTTAGAACAGTAGATGAGCAACGACAAAAGCACAAAGTGCTATTATTTCACAAGACTCAAAGAGGTTATATATATTTTCCAAGTTCTGTCATAGAGTAAGGAGGAATCAAAAAGGATTTCCAGGTCATATTGGCATGAGTTAGTCATACATAATGCTGAATGGGAGAATGTTGAAGATTGTGCATACACTTTAAGGTCTTACTGGAGCCAGATACAAAATATAATATTTTTCTGGGAGTCTCTGTTTAAAACATAGTATCCTATACACATAGACAAGATTTTACTTTCCTCACCAACCTACCTATTTGAGAAATATTGATGATAACTAATTCTAATCCCACATCTATTTTGCAACTAGCTAATATTGATCAAACTACAGTTCTTTAGTAAGAGGGGTTTTTTTTGGGGGGGGGGGCAGATAGCATAATGGTTATGCAAACAGTCTCTCATGCATGAGATTCCCAAGTTCCAGGTTCTATCCCAAGAAGCACCACTGTAAGCCTGAGTTGAGCAGTGCCTTGGTGAAAACAACAACAACAACAACAAAAAAAAAACAGCACCTTACTTTACACCAGGAGAAGCTAACTTTGCAGGGAAATTAATCTTTCATCACTGTCTGGATGTAATACCTTACAAGATCAAGGCAAAATCTAAAACCTAGGCTAAGTCTAATTACATAACCTAATGTTTAGCATACAAAAATAGAAACTATGCATCATTTATCATAATGTACACTCAATAAATATTATTAAGACTAATCAGTCAATGACATCAGAATTTGACTTGATGCTCAAAATCTTAGTCAAATAAAGAATCAACACTGATACTATCTTCATTGATCTTGTCAAGCAGACTCCTTAGTAGAGGAGATCATCACAGAGTTCTAGGAGAAAACTATTTTATGAGAGATTAAAAGAATAGTGTTGATTTCAAATTTTTAGAAACATTGAAAAAATAATATAGGAATAGTCAAGAAATTAATAGTTGTCCTGGTAATGCCCAGATATTAGTTAAGTGAGCCGTTTTTTACTGCCTAACAACTTTCAATTTCCAGTAACTTCAACCTAATAGAAGTCATTTTTTGCTACCATCATAGTCTGATAATGGGTTGGGTGACCCTTATGGACAGTTGTATAATTTTTTTTATTTTTAATTAAGAAAGGATTAATGAACAAAAACATAAGGTAGGAGGGGTACAACTCCACACAATTCCCACCACCCAATCCCCATAACCCACCCCCTCCCATGATAGCTTTCCCATTCTCTAGCCCTCTGGGAGCATGGACCCAGGGTCGTTGAGGGTTGCAGAAGGTAGAAGGTCTGGCTTCTGTAATTGCTTCCCCGCTGAACATGGGCGTTGACTGGTCGGTCCATACTCCCAGTCTGCCTCTCTCTTTCCCTAGTAAGGTGTGCCTCTGGGGAAGTGGAGCTCCAGGCCACACTGTTGGGGTCTTCAGTCCAGGGAAACCTGGCCGGCATCCTGATGACATCTGGAACCTGGTGACTGAAAAGAGAGTTAACATACAAAGCCAAACAAATTGTTGAGCAATCATGGATCCCAAGCTTGGAATAGTGGAGAGGAAGTGTTAGGGGGGTACTCACTGCAAACTCTAGTGTACTTCTGCTTTCAGGTATATATTTTGCAGTAGTTTATGGATACCTGTGAATATATGCTCTCTCTCACAGAAACTGGTGTATATCTAGGTTTTGGGCCTTTGTTAGAAAGTGAACCACCTGAGATAGAATTAGAGTATACTATGAAAGGAAAGGTCTCACCCGAGTAATGAAGCTGAAGGGTTGTCATTCCACACGTGAAGTCTTTGGACACAGTCTGAAGTGAAGCATGTTGAGGTGGCAATCATTGCAATGGTTAGGTTGTGATCGGCAGATGCAATATTATTTGATATGGATTGGGAGAGGCATACGGGAAAGTGGGCCCTATCCAGGGGTTCCAGGACTGGGGGAAATAGAGGCTCTATAGTGGAGATGTGAGGTTCCTGCTGTCTTAGGGTTCCAAAAGACAATCGATAGTTAATGTTATCATCACATTAATTGGTAATTGGGTTAACTTTGAAAAGTCCTTTAGTTAGGGTTTGCTGTACAGTACCCAGTATCTTGTATACAGCTGTGCTATTGGTTGCTTCTGATCTAATGGTCTAGGCTTTTGAGAGACTCTGCATATCAATTACACAGCCTATATATTAAAAAGATTCAGTCTGTGTTTTGAAAAACTTCGAGACGTACAATTAATTTTCCCCCTCTCATATTAATTAACTAGTGATTTATATGACTACATATTACTAGGAGTGTACATAAACACCATTCCCACCACCAAAAGACTGTGACCCATCCCTCCCACCCACTCCCACCCCCCACTGTCCCAGGAAGCTGCATGTCTACCCCTCACCACAGGGCTTTTACTTTGGTGCCCTACTTACAATTTAGTCAGGTCCTGCTTTTAGTTTCCCTTTCATATCTTCTTAGTCAACTTCTGTTGATGAGTGGGATCATCCCATACTCATCTTTATCTTTCTGACTTAGCTCACTTAACATAATTCCTTCTAGCATTGTCCAAGATGGGTCAGAGAAGGTGGGTTCATTGTTCTTGAAAGCTGCATAGTATTCCATTGTGTATATATACCACAGCATTCTCAGCCACTCATTTGTTGTTTGGCACCTGGGTTGCTTCCAGGTCTTAGCTATTATGAATTGTGCTGCTATGAACATAGGAGTACACACCTCTTTTTTTTTTATTATTATTTAAGAAAGGATTAATTAACAAAACCATAGGGTAGGAGGGGTACAACTCCACACAATTCCCGCCACCCAATCTCCATATCCGACCCCCTCCCCTGATAGCTTTCCCATTCTCTATCCCTCTGGGAGCATGGACCCAGGGTCATTGTGGGTTGCAGAAGGTAGAAGGTCTGGCTTCTGTAACTGCTTCCCCGCTGAACATGGGCGTTGACTGGTCGGTCCATACTCCCAGTCTGCCTCTCTCTTTCCCTAGTCGGGTGTGAGTACACACCTCTTTTTGGTTGGGTGTTATGGAGTCCTTGGGGTATAACCCCAGGAGAGGAATTACTGGATCATATGGAAGGTCCATGTCTAGCCTTCTGAGAGTTTTCCAGACTGCTCTCCACAGAGGCTGTACCAATTTACATTTCCACCAGCAATGTCAAAGGGTTCCTCTGTCCCCACAACCTCTCCAGCATTTGTTGCTGCTGTCCTTTTTGATGTATGCCATTCTTACAGGAGTGAGGTGGTATCTTAGTGTTGTCTTAATTTGCATTTCTCTGACAATCAGTGACCTAGAGCAGTTTTTCATATGTTTGTTAGCCTTTTGGATCTCCTCGGAGGTGAATGTTTTGTTCATATCCTCTGCCCATTTTTGGATGCGGTCATTTGCTTTTTTGGTGCTAAGTTTGCTGAGCTCTTTATATATTTTGGTGATTAGTTTCTTGTCTGATGTATGGCATGTGAAGATCTTCTCCCATTCTGTGAGGTGTCTCTTTGTTTGTGTGATAGTTTCTTTGGATGTGCAGAAGCTTTTCAATTTGATGTAGTCCCATTAGTTTGTTTCTGCTTTAGTCTTCCTTGCAATTGGGTTTGATTCATCAAAGATGTCCTTGAGGTGTAGGTGGGAAAGTGTATTACCAATGTTTTCCTCTAAGTATTTGATTGCTTCTGGTCTGACATCCAGGTCTTTGATCCATTGATTTTTGTTTCTGGTGAGATAAAGTGGTTAAATTTCATTCTTTTGCATGTTACAACCCAGTTTTCCGAGCACCATTTATTGAAGAGAGCCTCCTTCTTCCATTTAATCCTTTGGGGCCCCTTGCCAAAGATTAGATGTCCATAGGTATGGGGATTTATTTCTGGGCTTTCAATTCTGTTCCACTGGTCTGTGTGCCTATTTTTGTTCCAGTACCATGCTGTTTTGATGATGATGGCTTTATAATATAGTTTAAGGTCTGGGAGTGTGATGCCTCCATTTCTGTTTCTTTTCCTCAAGATGGTTTTGGCAATTCTAGGTGTTTTCAGGTTCCAGAGAAATGATTGTAGTGTTTTTTCTATTCTCTTAAAGAAGCTTGGTGGAACTTCAATGGGTATTGCATTAAATTTGTATATGGCTCTGGGGAGAATATTCATTTTGATGATATTTATTCTTCCAATCCATGAGCATGGGATATCTTTCCATTTCTTGGTATCGGTTTCTATTTCCTTGAGTAGGGACTCATAGTTTTCAGCATACAAGTCTTTCACTTCTTTGGTCAACTTTATTCCTAGGTATTTGATTGATTTTGCTGAAACAGTAAATGGGAGTGATTTCTGGATGTCTTCTTCTTCAGATTTAGTGTTTGCATAAAGAAATGCCACTGATTTTTGTACATTGATTTTGTAGCCTGATACCTTGCTATATTGCCTAATAACTTCCAGTAGTTTTCTGCTGGATTCTTTAGGTTTTTCTATGTACACTATCATATCATCTGCAAATAGTGAGAGCTTGACTTCTTCCCTTCCAATCTGTATTCCTTTGATAACTTTCTCTTGCCTGATTGAACTTCCAATACTATGTTGAAGAGTAACGGTGACAGTGGACAGCCCTATCTAGTCCCCAATCTGAGGGGGAATGCTTTCAGCTTCTGTCCATTGAGTATGATGTTGGCTGTAGGTTTGCTATATATAGACTCCACTATCTTGAGGAATTTCCCTTCTATTCCCATTTTTTGTAGAGTTTTGAGCATGAATGGGTGTTGGATTTTGTCAAAGGCTTTCTCTGCATCTATTGAGATAATCATGTGGTTTTTGGCTTTGCTTTTATTGATGTGGTGAATGACATTGATTGACTTACGGATGTTGAACCAGCCTTGCATTCCTGGGATGAATCCCACTTGGTGGTGATGAACAATCTTTTTGATATGTTGCTGTATCCGGTTGGCCAAGATCTTGTTTAACATTTTGGCATCTATGTTCATCAGAGATATTGGTCTGTAGTTTTCCTTTTATGTTCTGTCCCTATCAGCTTTTGGTATCAGGGTGATGTTGGCTTCATAGAAGGTGGAAGGGAGTATTCCTGTTTCTTCAATCTTATGGAAAAGCTTCAGAAGTATGGGTACTGTTACCTGAAAGTTTTGTAGAATTCGTTTGTGAAGCCATCAGGTCCAGGACTTTTGTTGTTGGGGAGATTCTGAATAACGGTTTCAATTTCTTTGTCTGTGATTGGTGCATTTAGATTTTGTAGTTCTTCTTGGTTCAGTTTTGGAAGGGCATATGCTTCTAAGAATTGTTCCATTTCTTCCAGATTCTCTAGTTTGGTGGCGTATAGTTCTTTATAGAAGTTTTGCAGGATTCTCTGGATTTCTGTGGTGTCAGTTGTGATATCTCCTCCATCGTTTACAATTCTATTAATTTGAGTCTTCTCTCTTTTTTGTTTGGTGAGTCTGGCTAGGGGTTTGTCAATTTTGTTTAATCTTTCAAAGAACCAACATTTGGCTTCATTGATCTTTTGTATGGTTCTTTTATTTTCCATGTTGTTTATTTCTTCTCTAACTTTAGTGATTTCTGTCCTTCTGGTTGCTTTAGGGTTCCTTTGTTCCTCTTCCTCTAAGTCCCTGATGTGTGCAGTGAGGTCGTTCATTTGAGCTTCTTCTTGGTGTTTAATATGTGATTGTGTGGCTATAAGTTTCCCTCTCAGTACTGCTTTAGCTGTGTCCCAAATATTTTGATAGGTTGTGTCTTCATTTTCATTTGTTTCCGGGAACATTTGAATTTCCTGCTTGAGTGAATCTCTGACCCAGTGGTTCTTAAGGAGTATGTTGTTTAGTTTCCAAATGCTGTGACTTTTAATAATTTTCTGTTGGTTGTTAAATGTTAGTTTCACTCCACTGTGGTCTGAGAAGATACTTGGGATCATTTTGATGCTCTTGAATTTATTGATGCTGTCTTTGTGGCCTAACATGTGGTCTATCCTTGAGTATGTGTTATGTGGATTTGAAAAGAAGGTGTATTCCCGTTTTGGGGGGTGAAGGACTCTGAAAATGTCCAAGAGGTCTAGTCTGTCAATCTCTTCATTCAATTCTCTTGTATCTTTGTTGGTTTTCTGCCTTGTTGATCTGTCTAAGTGTGAGAGTGGGGTATTGAAGTCTCCCACTATCATTGTATTACTATTGATGTATTTTTGAAATTCTTTCAGTAAGTGCTTGACATATTTAGATGGTCCCTCATTGGGTGCATAGATGTTAATAATTGTTAAGTCTTCTTGGCTGATTGAACCTCTAATCATTATGTAATGTCTTTGCCTATCTTTTATTACTTTATTTAATTTAAAATCTATCGTGTCTGAGATGAGAATGGCTGTTCCTGCCCTTTTTTTTTGTGGTCCGTTAGCCTGTATGATAGTTTTCCATCCTTTCACTTTAAGTCTGTGTTTATCTTGTTGTGACAGATGGGATTCTTGCAAGCAGCATATGGTTGGGTTATGTTTTCTGACCCATCCCCCCACTCTGTGCCTTTTGATGGGTGAGTCTAAGCCATTGACGTTTATTGATATTATGGATTTGATGTATTGTAGTGCCATTGTTCAAAAAAAAATTTTTTGTTTGCTCTGATGTATTGCAAGTATTATAGTGAAGTTCTTGTTTATAAGAGGTCTTTTAGAACCTCTTTCAGGGCCGGCTTGGTGATGGTTGCCTCCTTTAACTGTTGTTTGTCTAAGAAGGTTTTGATCCCTCCATCTAGTTTGAATGAAAGTCTAGCAGGATATATTATCCTTGGTTGAAACCCTTTTTCATTCAGGGCTCGATAGATATCTTGCCATTCTCTTCTGGCCTTTAGAGTTTGAGTGGAGAAGTCTGCAGATAGTCTTATGGGTTTTCCCCTGTATGTGACTTTTTGTTTCTCTCTTGCAGCCTTTAGGATCCTTTCTTTATCCTTACTTCTTCTCATTGTGACTATGATGTGTCTTGGTGTCTTCAGGTCTGGGTTGATTCTGTTTGGAACTCTCTGGGCCTCTTGAATCTTGATGTCCTTTCTGTTATTCAGGTCTGGGAAGTTTTCTTCTATTATTTCCTCTAGAATGTTTGCTTCCCCTTCCTCTCTTTCTTCCTCTGGCAGGCCAATTCTACTAATGTTACTTCTTTTGAGATCACCCCATATGTCTCTGTTGATGGTTTCAGTGTCTCTCAATCTCTTTTTAAGCTCTTTCACCTCTTTCTTAGTTTTCTCTAACTCATCCTCTGTCTGACTAATTCTGTTTTCTGCTTCTGTTATCTGCTTTCCCTTGCCTCAGCTTCTTTCTTCATTACAGCTATTTCAGCTTTCAGTTCTCTATTTGCCTCAAGATAATCAGTATTTTCCTTGGGGGTCTCAACTGTTGTTTCCCTAATACTGCCATTCCTTTCCTCCAATGTTGTTTTCATTTCTGTGATTAATAAGTTTATTACTGCTTGCATACTTTTCTTATCCATGGTTACTTCTGGCTGATTTGTAGTTTCTTCTGGGCTCTTGTCTTCATTCATTGGAGTAGCAGTTTTATTTGTTTTTGATCTACCCATTTTTTTGATTTATGTGTTTCTTTTTTTATGCTCTGTTGTTCCTCAGTTGTTGTGTCTTGAGTACAAGCAACACTGTACTAAATACCTTTATGACAATTGCACTCACCAACCTCAGAAATTACAATAGCAACTGAAGCAAGTATTGAAGCAGTTTAGTCACTACTAGTTAGCCAAACAATGTCTCCAGTCCGTGAAAAAATAGTAACCAAATCCCAGTGAAGAAGAGAAAAAAAAGAAGGGATAGCAAGAATAGACAGTTATGCAAATCTACTATCCACTGTACATTCTAGGGGTAACAAGAGGGGAAAGGAAAGTAGAGCAGAGATACACACTTAGAGAGTCCACTCTGAGTCAGATTTCTTCCCCAAAATAATTCCTAAATTCAGAAAGACAAAGAAGAAGGAAGGAAGGAAGAAGTGTATGACAACAACAACAAAAAGAAACAAGAGAGAGAAAAGAGAAAAGATAAGAACAAGAGCTGTATTAAAGAGCAGTGAAAGGAAAGATTTTTTTGATTACTTTATTTTTAATTTAATTTAATTGTATTGTACTGTATTTTTTTTTTTAACTAGCTAGGAGGAGGAGGAAGGGGAGAGTCTGTAGAGGAAGTAGGAGTCACGAGACAAGTTCATCCCACAATAGATAAGATGCCCACTACCCTAGCAATGAAAGATACCCTAAGAGTTAATTCTGATCAACCTAAAGGGGGAGGGGGGAAGATATATGCCATTATATAATATTAATAATAAAATAGAGCAGGGTACAAAAAAAAAACCTGTCCCAGATTACCTCAAACCTCGTAAGCAGTGGAAGCTGATTGTTAAGAAAGAAAAACAAACAAACAAACAACAACAATACCTCAGGACTAGACAAGGATAGCTGAAATAGACAGTGATGCAAATCTACTATCCACTGTATATTCTAGGGCTAGCTAAAGGAGGAAGGGAAGTTGAGCAGAGATACTCGCATTTAATTTTTTATTTAAGAAAGGATTAGTGAACAAAAGCATAAGGTAGGAGGGGTACAACTCCACACAATTCCCATCACCCAATCCCCATAACCCACCCCCTCCCATGGTAGCTTTCCCATTCTCTATCCCTCTGGGAGCATGGACCCAGGGTCCACCTTCTACAACCCACAATGACACTGGGTCCATGCTCCCAGAGGGATAGGGAATGGGAAAGCTATCAGGGGTGGCGGTGGGATATTCAGATTGGGTGGTGCGAATTGTGTGGAGTTGTATCCCTCCTACCCTATGGTTTTGTTAATTAATCTTTTCTTAAAAAATAAATAAGTAAATAAATAAAAAATAAGGCAGTTTAGAATGTTAAAAAAAACGAACTAAACAGAAACTTGAGTTGCTGAGTGATGTAAACAGTAGCGCAATTTTTGGATTGACATTTGGGGGATGAAGACTACTATAAAGTTACATACCTCGAGAAAAAATATTTATTTTTTCCTCTTACTTTAATTTGCTTTAAAGATGATTGACTATTTATATAAAAATAAGTATGTGAAGTTAATAATGTAGGACCAGTAAAACATATAACAGAAAAGAGAACAAGAAGAAAAATGTCTCTACAATATATATTAACTGGTATAAACTATTAAGGATAGACTCTAACTGCAAATCCACAGTACAGAAAATATTGAATATCAAAAATAGCCAGTGGGATAAATTCTATGGTAAAAAATGGGCTGGAAAAATAGTTTAAGTTAATAGTGTAGGACTTTGCCATATTCATGACCCAGGTTTAAAACCAATCCCCACTGCATTAAAGGAAGTCTTAGTGCTATTGTTCATCTCTCTCTCTCTTACCCTCTCTTCTTCCCTCCCTTCCTCCTTCCCTTCCTCAGTGCCTTATTCTGTCTCTTTGTCTCTATCAAAAAGAAAACATAAAAAGAGATGATAAAATAAGCAAAGAACTGTAAGATGATCAGATAGCAAATAATAGAATAAAATTAATTTGATAATATTTATTAATTAATAATTATATCAATTATAATTGTAAATATGACTTAAAATTATTTTATTTTATTTATTTATTCCCTTTTGTTGCCCTTGTTGTTTTATTGTTATAGTTATTATTGTTGTTGTCGTCGTTGTTGGATAGGACAGAGAGAAAGGGAGAGAGGAGGGGAAGACAGAGAGGAAGAGAGAAAGACACCTGCAGACCTGCTTCACGGCCTGTGAAGCGACTCCGCTGCAGGTGGGGAGCCGGGGTTCGAACCGGGATCCTTGTGCCGGTCCTTGTGCTTTGCGCCACCTGCGCTTAACCCGCGCTACAGCCCGACTCCCATGACTTAAAATTTTAAATGCTACTTGAAGATACCTATAGAAATCATAAAAATTTTCGGGGTTGGGAGGTGGAATACAGAGTACAGACCGCGTGTTATAGTGTGCAGTGACTCAGGTTCAAGTCCCCATTCCCTACCTTTGGGGAAAATCTTTGTGAGTGGTGAAATAAGGCTGCAGGTTTATCTCTTTTTCTTTTTTTTTTTCAAAAAAATTTATTATCTTTATTTATTTATTGGATAGAGACACTCGGAAATCGAGGTGTAGGGAAAGAGACAGAGAGATACCTGCAGCCCTGTTTCACCACTCATGAAGCTTCTTCCCCTGCAGGTGGGAGCCAGGGGCTTGAACCTGGGTCCTTGTGTACTGAAATATGCACATTTAACCATATGTACCACCATCTTCTCCCCTCTCTCTTTTTCTCTTCATCTCTCTCTCCTACTTTCCTCTCATTTTCTCTATATCTTAATACAATTAATTAAACAAGATAAATTATGTTTTTTAGAAAACCTTCTTTTTTTTTTTTTTTTCAGGTGGTGGGAGCTGCTTTCTACATGGTCTGGGATCTCTGAAGCCCCCATGAGTCTTTCTGATAGTATAAAACTAAACATATCTCTCAGTTGTTCCAGTGAGAATTCAATATTTAAGAGAAAGTAAAAATAACATGGAATAAATTGTGGAATTAAGAACAGTCCTAGCACCATATGAGAGTACCACAAGATATTAAAATGGTGCTGTGAAGTCACTTCCAATATCTATGTCTCTGTCACTCCATTAATTTCTCTCTAAATTCAAATGAATAAGTTGTCCTTGGAATCACACATGTGTTATAAAAATCAATAAATAAGATGAATATAAAAGTTCACAGAGATAGCTCAGCTTGTTAGAATACCTACTTACTTGCCCCAGAGGTTACAGGCCCAACCCCCCCAGCACATCTTTACCAGAAATGAGCAGTGATATATTAATTTCTCTTCTTTCATAATAAATCATTACACCTTAACAACTTTTTCTATTTCTTTTTCAACCTCAACATCAATTTATTGAGCAGCTGTTAATTTTCTGGTTGTTATTTTTACAGGGATGCATTTCCACATTTCACAGAGATAGTTGGAAATACATCTCACTTTTTGCCAAACTTACTCTCTTCCATGATAGGATGTTATATACCCAACATCTCTTTAATGACTGTGTCTCTATTCCTTTTTCTGATTTTTCCCACTTTGCTGTAGCCATTCTTTATAGTTTAACCCCAGTTAGACAAATGGCAAATACTTCATCGGCTCCAGAGTTTGTCTTTGCATTGCATAGATCACTTCTATTGTGCGTAGACATTTTGGTGATATAGCTCCACTTGCTCACTGTTTTTTAAAAAATTGATGTCTATACTTTAGGTGTCATATAAAAAATAATTTCTGAAACTCATGCTTTTTCTTTATGTTTTCTTCTAGAATATTTATGCTTTCTAGCCTTAGACTTTAGTTTTTTTATTTCATGCTTAGTTAACATTTGTGAACAGCATAAAATAGTGGTCTAGTCTCAATTTTTTGGATGTCTGAATACCAAAATTTCCAGTAATATTTATTGAAGATATTGTCCTTTTGTTGCTATTGTTGAATATTCTTGGGGCTGGGTGGTGGCACACCTGGTTGAGCGCACACATTACAATGTGCAAGAACCCCGTTCAAACCCCCAGTCCTTACATACAGACGGAAAGCTTCAGAGGTGTCTCTCTTGATCTCTATCTCTTCATTCTTCTCAACTTCTGGTTGTCTCTACCCAGTAAATAAACAAAGATAATAAAGCAATTTTTAAAAAGAATATTCTTGGTTTTAATGTCAAATATCAGTTGATTATATACATGTTTAAATCTGAATTGTAATTATACTGAACTGGTTTATGTCTATTTGCACGTTAACACTATACTGTTTTGATTAAAAGCATATCTGTTAACTGTTGATTACAATAAAAATATTGTTTTCTCCTTATAGGGCAAAGTCAGTCATACTACTTCCAATTAAAAAACTTTTGGATTTCTTAACTCAGGATTTATTTTCTGTGAGACTTTTAAAAGCCTTTGCCGGCTGGCATATCTGGTCTTCTTTCCCTGACACTATTAAAGTAAGGATTCAGGGAGTGGTGTACTAGCTGATACTCTAGCCACTACTATTTCTTTGAACAACAACTTTCCTTTTTTATCTTTCTCATGTTTCTGAGGGAGTTATTTAAAGAATTATATACTTGCCACCAGAAAGGAATTCTTGAATCTTTGCTGTTGTTGAAATTACCTCAGCTTGAGAAAAAACAAAAGCTAGCATGGCTGTAAGAGATAAATTAAGAAACTCAGACCAGAACTGAGACAGGTATATTTTTGTCTTATGAAATTAAAATGTCCACAAAGACTTGTTGAATAAATGAGTTATTTATTTCTTCTAAAAATACACCATAATCACAGTGTCAGATTTGGGCTAAGTCACCATTTGCTCTCTATTATTTGCCAGTTACAGGTATCATGGTTGTTGCTCATTCTCCCAACTTCTAGATTTTTTTTAGTTTCCCCTTCAGAAAGGTAAGTACAAATTTAGTTACTCCAACAGGAATACTATATATATATATATATATATATATATAACAATTGATAAAAACTCCAATAATTGGCATTTTGTGACAGTGTCACTTTTGCTCTGATTGGAAGTCAATGACTATGAACCATATTTTCCATATGTTTTTAAGGAAAAGATGGTGGAGGAAATCTACATTTAGGAAAGCAGCAAATAATTCACATTCATACACAGAATTTCAGTGATATAATACCACTTTTTCATTTGTTAATTGTATTGCTTATGTTTTAGTTACCATATGTAAAATAGATACTGTAGGCATAGGTAGTCGAACTGTGAAAAGACATAAGAAATAATTGAATGAGCACTATGCACCACGAGTACTTTTTATAAAACTATAGCAACTGGTAAGAAAACTGCTACTCAAATAGACTTACTGTATAGTATCCATAATCAACCCTTCCCTTACTACTCTCAAAGAAAAGGGTTTAAAGCAGCTTTAGATTCTGTGTTGAGTGATGAGTTCTGAACTTAATTTGCTGTGGAGAGTTTGTGACAGAGTGAAACTAAAGAGGGTGTGTGAGGAGTGAATAAAAATTTAAATGACCTACTGATATGCATTTTAAAGGTAGTGAGGGTGAAATAAAGATGCTATGAACTGAGTAAGTAGTCCAGTAAGAACTTTGAGATTAAGGTTTCTGACAGAAGCTGCCATGCCTATTAAGTTAGTTAAATGGAATGTTTATAAGAAAAGGAATGTATGGTATATATACATACATTTCTTAGCTACTTATTTGTTGTTAGACACCTAGGTTGCTTCAAAGTTTGAGCTATAACAAATTGTTCTGCATAAATGTAGGTGCACATATATCTGTCTGGATGGGTGTATTTGTTTAATTATATCCCCATCAGAGGAATTTATAGTTCATAGGGTAGGTCCATTTCTAGAATTCTGAGAGATTTCCAAATTATTGTGGCATATACACACAATGCAATACTACTAAGCTATAAAGAATTATAAAGTCATCTTTTTTTTATTTAAGAAAGGAGACATTAACAAAACCATAGAATAAGAGGGGTACAATTCTGCACAATTTCCATAACCCGATCTCCACACACACCCCCCCTTCCCTGATAGCCTTCCCATTCTCTATCTCTCTGGGAGTATAGATCCAAGGTTGTTGTGGGTTGCAGAGGGTGGAAGGTCTGGCTTCTGTAATTGCTTCCTCGCTGAACATGGACGTTGACTGGTCAAGCCATACTCCCAGTCTGCTTCTCTCTTTCCCTAGTAGGGTGGGGCTCTGAGGAAGTGGAGATCCAGTACACATTGATGGGGTCGTCTGTCCAGGGAAGTCTGGTCAGCATCTCGCTGGCATCCGGAACCTGG
This sequence comes from Erinaceus europaeus, assembly GCF_950295315.1. NCBI lineage: Eukaryota > Metazoa > Chordata > Mammalia > Eulipotyphla > Erinaceidae > Erinaceus > Erinaceus europaeus. Next base: position 84,706,496 of record NC_080169.1, read on the forward strand.
TGGCTGAAAAGAGAGTTAACATACAAAGCCAAACAAATTGTTGAACAATCATGGACCTAAAGACTGTAATAGTGCAGATGAAGTGTTGGGGGTATTTCCTGCATGCTCTTGTGTACTTCTGCTTTCAGGTATATATTTTTTCCCCTAGTTTATGGGCACGGGTGAACAAATGCTCTATCTCAGGGGACCTGGACTATATCTAGGTTTGTGGACTTTATTGGGGAGTGGAACACCTGGAATGGAATTAGAGAATACTATGAAAGGAAAGGTCTCGCCCGAGTGATGAAGCTGAAGTCATTGTCATTCCACACCTGAAGTCTCTGGTCACAGTCTGAAGTGAGGCATGCTGGGTGGCACTCATGTTGATTAGGTTGCGATTCCTGGATGCAATATTATTTGATTTGAATTGAGAGAAGCATGCAGAAAAGTGGGCACCGTCCTAAGGTTCCAGGACTGGGGGAAATATAGGCTCTATAGTGGAAATGTGAGGTTCCTGTTGTCTTAGGGTTAAAGAAGGCAATGGATAGTTATTGTTATCATCACATTATTTGGTAATTGGGTTAACTTTGGAAAGTCCCTTTGATAGGGTTTGGGGTATAGTACCCAGCATCTTGTATATAGCTGTGCTATCGGTTGCTTCTGTTCTCCCTGGTCTAAGCTTTCGGGAGAGAACATATCAAAGACAGCCTATGTATTAAAAAGACTCAGTCATGTTTTTAAAAGTTCTAGATATATCATCATTTTTTTGCCTCTCATATGAATTAAATAGTGTTGTATAATAAACACCACTTTAATAGCATTGTACATAAACACCACTCCCACCACCAAAAGACTGTGTCCCATCCCCACCATCCATCCCCGCCCCCCCATCCTCCACCGTGCCGGGAAGCCCAGTGGCCACCCTCCCCTTCACCACAGTGTTTTTACATTGGTGCCCTGCTCTCGATTTAATGAGATCCTGCTTTTAGTTTCCCTTTCTGTTCTTCTTTCTCAACTTCTGTTGATGAGTGGGGACATCCCATAGTCATCTTTATCTTTCTTACTTAGCTGACTTAATTTAATTCCTTCTAGCTCTGTCCAAGATGGGTCAGATAAGGTGGGCTCATTGTTCTTAATAGCTGCATAGTATTCCATTGTGTATATGTACCACAGCTTTCTCAGCCACTCATCTACTGTTGGGCACCTGGGTTCCTTCCAGGTTTTAGCTATTATGAATTGTGCTGCTATGAACATAGATGTACACACATCTTTTTGGTTGGGCATTATGGAATCCTTGGGGTATATCCCCAGGAGAGGAATTACTGGGTCATATGGAAGGACTATGTCTAGCCTTGTAAGAGTTCTCTAGACTGCTCTCCAGAGAGGCTGGACCAATTTACATTCCCACCAGCAGTGTAGAAGGGTTCCTCTGTCCCCATAGCCTCTCCAACATTTGTTGCTGCTGTCCTTTTTGATGTATGCCATTCTCACAGGAGTGTGGTAGTATTGCAATATTGTCTTTATTTGCATCTCTCTGACAATCAGCGACCTGGAGCAGTTTTTCATGTTTGTTAGCCTTTTGGATCTCCTCTGAAGTGAATGTTGTTCATATCCTCTGCCCATTTTTGGATGGGGTCATTTGCTTTTTTGGTGCTAAGTTTGCTGAGTTTTCTGTATATTTTGGTGATTAGTCTCTTGTCTGATGTTTGGCACCTGAAGATCTTCTCCCATTCTGTGAGGGGTCTCTTTGTTTGTGTGATAGTTTCTTTGGATGTGCAGAAGCTTTTCAATTTGATGTAGTCCCATTGGTTTGTTTCTGCTTTAGTCTTCCTTGCAATTGGGTTTGTTTCATCCAAGATATCCTTGAGGTTTAGGTGGGAAAGTGTTTCACCAATGTTTTCCTCTAAGTATTTGATAAGTTTCCGGTCTGACATCCAGGTCTTTAATCCATTTGGAGTTGATTTTTGTTTCTGGTGAGATAACACCTTATCAATTTCATTCTTCTGCATGTTATAACCAAGTTTTCCCAGCACCATTTATTGAAGAGAGCCTCCTTCTTCCATTTAATACTTTGGGCACCCTTATCAAAGATTAGATGTCCATAGGTGTAGGGATAAAGTCAACTTCTTTACCTCATCTTGGATAATGCTTGAAGGAATCATGTCAAGTGAGATAAACCAGGTGAAAAAAAAGGTGAACATGGAATAATTTCACTCATAAACTGAAATTAAGAAATAAGAACAGGAAGGGGAAGCACAAAATTGCACTGGGTTTTGTGTATTGTACCAAACCAATAAACTCTAGGAAAGGAGGGGGGTTTTGGGGGTTCTGGAGCATGATCATGGAAAAAGACCTAACTTTTGGTTGTGTTTTACAGACACCTGTCATGGTAAGATGAGAAAATTCACCCATGTCAGTAACTATATGGAACACCATTAACCACCCTCTTCCAATAAAATGGGGGAAAAAAGAAAGGAAAATTTTCTACATCTTTACAGCTTGCTAATTAGGAAAGATTTTAATTAATTTTTTACTGTAAAGCCATTACAATGAGAACTAAAGAAAAAAAAAACTTAATCTACTAAATACCTAACTAGAATAATGCACTTGCTTGTTTTGAGCATAATATAGGTTAGAGTCAGGCCTGCACCAAACTGAAGGAATATTTGGAGTTGTAGTGTCTCTTTTTCTATTTTTGTCTATCTTAAAAAATCAGCCTTGAACAATGAGGCTCTGATGATGACAAAAAAGAAAGGAAAGATGAAGAAAGAAGGAAGGAAGGAAGGAAGACTCACTTTCCTTAATTTGTTTTATTTATCATTTTTGTCCAATCTGTTATAAGTTTAAACAAATAAAAATTGCTTTTTTATCAGCAATTGTAAGTTAAAAATCTCATAAGTTACTAGTTGAAGACAGTTTGAATCTTCTCATATATTTTAAAACAAATGAATGTTTCCATCCCATTTTACCACTGTATAAACTGAGGTTGTTTTTTTTTAAAGTGGGATGAATCATAAGTTATATTAGTATATATATGTTGGAATTTGACATTGTCTCTGAACTCATAGAAAATTTAACTTCCCATTAATAACATTTAATTGACAACTCTGCAGCACCATTATGAGAATGCACTCGCAATTATATTTCATCTACTATTAAAGTATAACTCATGAATACAGAAGTAACCCCTATTTGAAATGTTAATGATGCTGTTTGTGATATATTATGATATATATGATTCTGGAAAGTTAAATATGTGTCATTCAAGATGTCACACATAAATATAGAAATGAATCTAAATGAACTGTGTTTTTTAATCACCAACTGAATTACAAGCATATTAGAGAAAGATTTTTAAAATTGTCTTCTAGAATAAAATGTGCATATATTACCTGTGTTTACTATTGCTCCAGGTATATGAATTAGTAGTTACGAGACAAGCAGCATCTGGTTATTTGTACATGTAACTGAAACCTGCCATATTAATAGTTTCGTTTAGAAATATAGATAATTGTAATCCAGTGATTGCCTTTGTTCTAAGAAATGAATTTTAATTACATTTGGAAAATATAATTAATAATAATTATATTATTTCAACTGCACAGTATTAATTACAACTAAATTATAATAAAGAACTAATTCCATTTAGAAAAATTAGAGCTTATTTTTAAGCTCAATGCAGTCTCTCAAAAGCTGAATTTAATAAAAATTTCTATTTTTCTAGAATAAGTATTTTTCTATCTGGTTGACCTCATGGTGCCCCACAGGTATTGTATTTCTGACTTAATATTCAACTAAGTGGTAAAATAAGAGTCATATCATTCAGAATAAATTGTATACATTATTTTCATATGAAAAGTAAACTATGAGTAAGATCTATTAATGTTAAAAAGTAGTTGTACTGATGCATTGTGTTCAATTGACCAATTACAACAAACTAGATAACAAAAAAAAATATTTTGACTTTCAAGTCTTAAAAAGAGAAGTCAATTTATTTGATGGAAGATCTAAGTTCTTAAGATACTTCCTGAGTAAATCAGTTTGGCTCGGGGTGTTCTTGATTTTATCCCATATTCATAACTTAGGATCTTATAAATCAATATTAAACTTTGGGGATGAATCAAAAAGAAAGCCTTTCATATAAGGGATATGATCATTTTCATCTCATCTCTGGATTGATTAGTCAAGTCTGAATCATTCTTGGTTCTTAAAGCTGCTTCACAGTACATCCAGATATCAGATTACTGTTTTCTGGGGATGATAATAGCTTCTTCTTATTATTAGTGATTTAGTAGATTATTTACAAGATTATAAGTAACAGACGTATAATTATACATCACACCTACTACCAAATTCCTGTGCCCTCTTTCCCTCCAATGATGTCATCGAAGTTCTCTCAAAGTTTTAGATACAGGCTGGCTATATTTTTTCTCATGTTAAAATGTTTTAATTCTTTTTAAAATTTTTTTGCATTATATTCATTTATTTATTGGATAGAGACAGCCAGAAATCGAGAGGGAAAGGAGTGATAGAGATGGAGAGAGACAGAGAGACAACTGCAGCAGTGCTTCACCACTTGGAAAGCTTTACCCCTGCAGGTGGGAACTGGGGGCTGGAACCTAGGTTCCTGAGCACTGTAACATGTGGGCTCAACCAGGTGTGCCACCACCCGGCCCCTAACATTTTATTTTTATATTTATCCTTGTATTTCATGTATGTGTAAAGCTACCCATGATCATGAGTATCTTCAGTTCCAGATAGTAGCTTCTTTATAATTCTCCAAACTACAAATTAAAACTATTAGAAATGTCAGAATTCCAGGATATAATAAATTTTAGTATTACTGAGCTGAAGGAGAAATGAGGACTTACATTTATTTTAATCAGTGTCTGTTTTTGTTTTTAGGGCATTTTTTTTTTGTGTGTGTGTGATAGCCTTTGGGATTTCACTGATCCTGACAGAGTTTTTGAGAGACACAGAGACAGAGACAGAGAAAGAAATCATAGGTCTGAGACTTGTTTTAATGCAATGACAGCCACACTCAAACCTGTATCCTGCACACAAAAAAGAACTGCACTATCCAAGTAAGTTATTTTGCCAGCTCTCAGTCTAGGAGTTTTGAAGCTTTCCTCATAGCACAGAAGCCACATTTGTATACTCCACAGCATATCATTTTATATAGTAGAATGGCATAAAATCATTATAATGTACACTCAGGTAGTTTTAAACAGAACAAATAAGGGAGTTGGGCAATAGTGCAGAGGGTTAAGTGCAGAGGCACCAAGTACAAGGACCAGCTAAGGATCCCAGTTCGAGCCCCTGGCTCCCCACCTGCAGGAGAGTTGCTTCACAGGTGGTGAAGCAGGTTTTTCTCTCCCCCTCTCTGTCTTCCCCTCCTCTCTCCATTTCTGTTCTATCCAACAATGACGACATCAATAACAACAACAATAAAACAAAAGGGCAACAAAAAGGGAATAAATATTTTAAAAGATCTTTAAAAATAAACAGAACAAATAATATGAAAGTAGATGAATAATGACTAACCTCCGAATTAATAAGACTGTGAATTTTTAGACAGTACTCTAATTTATCACAAATCATGAAGTTTCCTAAAGACTACTCCAAAAGTTTTTATTAAAATACTAAAGCCTAGAGGATCAATTAGAATAAACGAAGATGCAATAGAACAGAAAAACATAATAGCAAAACATAGTACCATAGAATGTAATGTTTCCAGGTATATGTAAAAATTCTGAATTTGTGTCAAGAATAACTAAGTGTTTACTCACCATCATTCATCTTTGTTAAGTAAGTAGATTAAAAACAAGTAAGGAATGACCTTAGAATCCTACAGGGTAAGAAATAGGTACTGGCTGGATATGTATCATTCATAACTCTGCCACTGGGAGTCACATGATCTGAATTTGTAGCTAATGACATCTGTACAAACATCAACAAGGTATTGTGCTGGGATATGGATGAAGTGTATCCGGTTGAGCATACGTTACCACAGCACGAACTGGTGTACAACCTCCTGGTCTCCACCTGCAGGGAGAGTGAGCAGTGAAGCAGTGCTATAGGTGTCTCTCTTTCTCTCCCCATTGCTCCCTCACCTCTCAATTTCTATCATCTGTATCTAATAAAAAATCTAAAAACAAGTTATTATGCTATATTAGACACTGTAAGAAGGATTGGCCATGTAAAAAGAAAACCCATTACTCCTTATTGAGGTAAGTTAATAGTTCCGATACAACATGAATAGAATATTAAGCCCTGAGATCTCTACATGAGACTTCCTAGATCAGATGCCCAAGAAGTCAATCCTATCTACAAATGTATTTCAGTTATGAATGTTAGAAATTCTTTGGATTTTTGGAAAGATGACTTAGTTATTAAACTTTATAAAAGTGACATAGCTAACACATTGAAAAATAAGTTGTGATAATTGTATGATTAAAATACACATTCTGATGACTAGCGACATGCTACATAGATTTATTATGTAATGGGAATGTTGCATGGTTTAGTAGATATAGCTAATTGAAAATGATTCTCAGTAGTATGTAGCATGCACTCAGACTAGTTTTTACAACTAATTTAGAATTCAGCAGAATAATGTGAAGTCTTTTACTACTTAATTAAACTTCTGTAGTGCCTGTTTTATCAAGATGAATAAAATACATAAATTGTATGAGGTGACATCTAATGCACACAAAAAAGAGAAATGTAAAAATCAGAACAGTGGGTACATTAAACTGATTCTTAATAATTGAAACCAATTTAATCATTTGAGATTATTTTATTCCAGCTGACGTAATACTGTAGCGGTTATATTCTAATTATAACCTGTTTCATTTTACTCTGCCTTTCTAGTTAATTATTACAGTCAATTTGTAAAATGACATGGTTCTGCATTTGCATAGGTCACTATTAAATAAATGAATAGCTGAAATTACTCTAGCATTGAAGTGTCAACTTTGGTAGAAGTCAAGAGGACTTCAAATGTTCTTCTAACACCCCTTAATGTGTTAATGACCACTATTAAACTGCAATTAAAAGGCCAGGGAAAATGCATGAAACAGTTAATAGAAAAATAGCACAGACACAATTAAAATGCTTCTGAGTTTTTTTTTTTTTTTGACTGATAGAAAATAAAGTGATATGCTGTAAGAAGTGTAGTGTGAATCTATTTCCAACTCAAGGCAGAGTTGACAGTTTAATGATAACAAATCATAGGCTGCCTTTTGGGGGAGCATTGAACGTCAGCTTAAAATTAACATCAGTAGTAAACAAGACAATGTGGTGATTTTACCTTGTATTTAAATTACTACTTATTATGGTACTAAATAATAGCTTTAAATGACTTGGTGTCCAGATTACTGATATACAGTCTATCTGTGAGAGGGGAAAAAAGAGACAGCACTGAAAGATATGTTTAAGTTTTTGTCATCCTAAATAAAGGATAAACGTGTGTCTTCACTATGCCGTCTTTAGTAGAATTATCTCTGAAACCTTTTGCTGACTCTGTTGTACAGTGAAACCCTAACATTGTCACTGGAGCATTTCACTCAGCATAAACTACATTTCCAATGTAAGGGATTTTGTTTAACTCAGGAATGCACCAGAAAAAAAAACTTAATTAAAAGTACACATAAGCATTCCACTTGCAAGAAGCATCTCATAATCAGAGATTAAACTTGCTAACAAAAGACCTTTCCGCAAATAATAATGTGGGTAAATAACTTTTTTATCACTTTGCCCAGATTTCTTATTCTTCCTGTCCAAGATTTCAGGAAATGTGACAGTCGCCTGAGAAGATGATTATCAGCTGCTGTTTGCTGAGAACAAGAGGGATGAATCACGTTTGTGGTAAGATAGTTCTGTCCATATACCCATAGGCATGGTGACTAACATAGTGAATACAAATGAAGAAAGAGTAGGGCATCATGATAGTTACCAGGGTAACTTAAGTAAGTATCCGTGCTCATATCTTTTCTTTTTCCATAATGATTTTGATATTTCAGCCATAACTAGGTTTTTGGCTTGAATTATCTATGTTGTCTTAGCTCTATATATTTCCATGTTAAATTAATGGATAATAGAATCCTTTATATATCCTTATATGGCAAACTACTCCATCTTTTGATCATTGATCTTAATGATAAAAGGAAGATAACATTAAAGGTATGATCTAATGGTGTGTAATATTTGTATACTATGAATGTCTGTTACACAAAAAATCACTTAATCCTTCTATATAAAATGTAACCATTTATCTTGGAACTACCACAGACTTTAACTCTTTTTTTCTATATATATATATATAATTTTTATTTACAAAAAGGAAACACTGACAAAAACCATATGATAAGAAGGGTACAACTCCACACAATTCCCACCACCAGAACTCCATATCTTATCCCCTCCCCTGATAGCGTTCCTATTCTTTATCCCTCTGGGAGCATGGACCAAGGGACATTATGGGGTTCAGAAGGTGGAAGGTCTGGCTTTTGTAATTGCTTCCCCACTGAATATGGGCGTTGACAGGTCCATCCATACTCCCAGCCTCTCTCTCTCATCTGCTGGTAGGGCTGAGCTCTGAGGAAGCAGGGCTTCAGAACATATTGGTGGGGTATCTGCTTAGGGAAGTGCAGATGGCATCACAGTAGCATCTGAAACCTGGTGGTTAAAAGAAGAGTTAACACATAAAGTCAAACAAATTGTTGACTAATCATGAACCTAAAGGCTGTAATAGTGCAGATGAAGATTTGGGGGCCTCAGTTTTGAAGATAGTAGGCATATTTTAGCTATATTCCCAAGAGCTCATGACTATACTAGTGTTTTCTTTCTTTCTTTCTTTCTTTCTTTCTTTCTTTCTTTCTTTTTTTTTTTTCTGAGCCTGACGTCTGATATGCAGGTGGACTCAAGTTATTGTCTGGGGAGATGATATCATGGCTGCAAAAAGGACCAGAAAGCTGGATCAGGTAAGAGAGTAGCTCCCTAATATGGGAAAGGTGTATAAATATTGTTGACTGTAAACCCCATTGATTTGATGTGATATGGGACCCATATTCAGTTTAGGAGCCTATGTGACCTCTGTGTCCCTCTAGATCTGAGCTCACATTCTGTGGTCATGAGTGGGAATGTTCCAAGATGTGACAATTTCAGGACCCATCGTCCTCAGGTGGAAGACAGAGTATGTTGTCCAGCCTCCATTCAGAGGATGGGACATTCTCTACCATTGTTGATCCAAGTTGAGGGCAAGGTCCTATGAGGGTCCAAAAAGGGATCTTTTGTTGTTCCTGATATAGATGACCAGCAACAATGGAGAGAGGGATTTATTTGAAGTCTAGGCCCATCATGTCTGTTTGGGAATCTCAGGACTCCCTGACTAGGGCCCCAGATGATGGGGTGGCCTGATAGTGACTAAAGAGTCATCATTAAAGTATGCCAGTCTCTTGCCCTTATTCAGCTTTTGCAGTCCTTGCTTTGATAAGGATAGCTTGGGAGTAAGTGAGGGAAGTATAATAGAAAATAGGTGAGAAGGGTACCAAAGTCTAAGTAGGCACTATTTCATTATGAACTTCATACTGACTCACTGCAAACTATTGTGCATTTTTGTTTTCAAGTATATATTTTGCCCTAATTTATGGATACATGTGAACATATGCCCTGTTTATTGGGACCTTGTCTATATCTAAGTTTTGGGACTTTGTTAGGAACTGTACCACCTGAAATGGAAATAGAGAATCCCTATGAAAAGAAAGGTCTCACCTGAGTGATTAGGCTGGAGGGTTGGCATTCCTTGCCTGATGTTTCTGGACACAGTCTGAAGCTTTCTGAGGTGGTACTCATTGAGTTGATTAGGTTGAGATCAGCAGATGCAGTATCATTTGGTATGAATTGAGAGAAGCATGCAGGAAAATGAGCCCCATTCTAGAGGTTCCAGCACCTGTGTCTTATAGAGTAATGTCACTGGTTGCTTCTGTTCTCCCTTGTCTAAGCTTTTAAAAGAGTCAACATTGCTCTCTCTTTCTCACTAGTCATGTTTCAAGGAACATATCACTCTATGTTGGGATGACTGGAAGATAAGGTATTTTCTATCCTTCCTAATAAATTATTCTTCATAACCAAAATCACTCCCATTTACTGTCTCAGCAAAATCAATCAAATACCTAGGAATAAAGTTGACCAAAGAAGTGAAAGACTTGTATGCTGAAAACTATGAGTCGCTAGTCAAGGAAATAGAAACTGATACCAAGAAATGGAAAGATATCCCATGCTCATCATCAAAACAGCATGGTACTGGAACAAAAATAGGCACACAGACCAGTGGAACAGAATTGAAAGCCCAGAAGTAAATCCCAACACTTATGGGCATCTAATCTCTGATAAGGGGGCCCAAAGGATTAAATGGAAAAAGGAGGCTCTCTTCAATAAATGGTGCTGGGAAAACTGGGTTGAAACATGCAGAAGAATGAAATTGAACCACTTTATCTCACCAGAAACAAAATCAACTCCAAATGGATCAAAGACCTAGATGTCAGACCAGAAACAATCAAAGACTTAGAGGAAAACATTGGTAAAACACTTTCCCACATACACCTCAAGGACATCTTTGATGAATCAAACCCAATTGCAAGGAAGACTAAATCAGAAACAAACCAATGGGACTACATCAAATTGAAAAGCTTCTGCACATCCAAAGAAACTATTAAACAAACAGAGAGACCCCTCACAGAATGGGAGAAGATCTTCACATGCCAGACATCAGACAAGAAACTAATCACCAAAATATATAAAGAGCTCAGAAAACTTAGCACCAAAAAAGCAAATGACCCCATCCAAAAATGGGCAGAGGATATGAACAAAACATTCACCTCAGAGGAGATCCAAAAGGCTAACACTCCATGTCTTAATCAGCAAAATCCTAAAGAAATTAGTTTTCGCCTAAAAATTAAACCAGTGAAAACTTTACCATTAAGAATTAAAATTCACACACACACACACAGACACACAGACACACACACACACACACACACACACACACACACACACACTTTATAGAGATCTGAAAAACAGAGTATCTACTTTAAAATAACAGTAAAAAATTTTTTAAAGACACCTCTGTCAATTTCCGTATTGGAAGCCTAGTTTATGTGCCATATGGTAAATTCTTTAAATACATGATCACCAGAAATGGTCAGAAGAATATTTTCCTGTAGTATGGCATTAGATATATAATCATTTTGAGAGTGATATTGAAAATGTTTTATAATCTCACTGTAAGAAATAATGGAGAAATGAATTGGGAAAATCATCACCTAGGATTAAGAGAAGTTTTATTTTTAGTTTACACAGATAATCTAAATATACAATATAGAAACGAGGATGTATATAGCAAAAAAGAGAAAAGATTTTTATTGTGACTTAAAAAATTCATTTCTTGGGAGTCGGGCTGTAGCTCAGCGGATTAAGCGCAGGTGGCACAAAGCACAAGGAGCAGCATAAGTATCCCAGTTCGAGCCCCTGGCTCCCTACCTACAGGGGAGTCGCTTCTCAAGCAGTGAAGCAGGTCTGCAGGTGACTATCTTTCTCTCCCCCTCTCTGTCTGCCCCTCCTCTCTCTATTTCTCTCTGTCCTATGCAACAACGACATCAATAACTACAACAATAAAACAATAAGAACAACAAAAGGGAATAAATAAATAAATAAAATTCATATCTTGTGTTATGAGATATTCTTCTTAACATAATGATATTTTTTCGGTAATTTTTGTTCTAGAAAATAAAAGAATGGGCCAGGTGGTAGCACACATTGTTGAGTGCACATTTTATAATGCATGAGGAACCATGTTCAAGCTCCAGGGCTCCAGCTGCAGGGGAAAAAATTCAAGTGGTAAAGCAGTTCTGCAGATGTCTCTCTCTGTCTCTCCCTCTCTCTCTCACACCCTTCCCTCTCGATTTTTGACTCTCTGTATCCAATAAATAAATATGATGAAAAATTAATTAAAATAACTAAAAAAATGAAAATCTACCCTCACCCTCTTTGGGACACAAAGCTTTGGTGGTAGAAATGGTACTAATATACACTCCTATTAACTTATAGTCTTGCAAATCACTATTTAATCAATATGAAAGGGGAGAAATAGGTTGGATGTCTTGAACATTTTATAGCATAGACCGCAGTTCTGATTATATATTCATTTAACGTAAGCACTTAAGGTTTCAAATTGGTAAACTGAATGAATTTTAAGTGGGCTTAAATTGTTAATACACTTCTAATAATGACTTATTCTTTAAAATAGTAAATCACCTATAACTATAGAACGGGGAGACTAGAAGCAACTGATTTTGTCACTATATAAGATACAGACTATTTAATTGGTTCAATAAATAGTCTTCAGTATTGTCACACTTCCAACCCATAAAGTAGAGGAAGAGAGACTGTTAACTGTTGGAAAACCCCTTATTTCTTGAGAGAATCCTGAATTACTATGCCTGTTATTTCTATACTGAACTATTTTTTTTTCTTAACTGCTAACAACTATCTATTACAGACATGCTAGAAATTTGGTGTTATTTCTGTAGTTCTGACTGTAGCCTACGGGGCTGTTTTAGCCATATCATGGTAAACACAGAATCAAGAGGTCTTCAATCTTATATGAAGCTTTCCTTAGCTGGTATCCATGAAGTATACCCACATCCTTAGGGTAAGGTCAGGATTTGCAGAGTAAATACAAGATATGATTTAATCACTAGATTTGGAAATAATAAGTCTGTTATAGAGTGGTTTACATATCAGGAAAGAGATCACTCAATTAATTATGTCCTTAAGGTATTTATATTTGTTTATGTGTGTTCATAAGATGCTTGACAAAACTGTATGCACACATACCCCATAAACAAAGAGACAAAGTGGCCAGCACAAGGAGGCTGGAGATGAGGCAGGCACATGCAGGAAATTAGGAGACACACACATATGAGAGACATTTCAGCAGAACCTTACAGTGCCCAGGTGTGAGATACTATATAGAACTTAATTGTGAACTGTATGCTGTGAGTCTGCCACTTGATAAAAGCTCTTTTCTCTCATTACTAATAGTGCAATGAAGTTTATTTCTCAGCCCTGAGATGCAACCAAAATGCTGCTCCCCAAAATTCAGTGAACCTGAGAGCAGTATTTAAATACTTAATTATACACATTTGATAGCTATGTTAGATTCTAACAGAGATGAGTTTTGTAGGACTTAGTGGTCACCTTTCTATCTCTTAACTGTTCTGTTGAGATGAACTGACAAAAGAAGAACACAGAGCCACTATCAGATTTTGGACTTCAGAAAAAGAAAATGGGAGCCGAGTGGTGGCACACCTGGTTGAGCACACATGTTACAATGTGTAAGGGCCCAGGTTCAAGCCCCCAGTCCTCACCCGAAGGGGGGAAAGCTTCACTAGTGATGAAGAAGGGCTGCAGGTATCTGTCTCTCTCTCCCTCTTTCACTGCACACCTTTAAACTTCTGGCTGTTTCTATCCAATAAATAAGTAAATAAATAAAAATAATTAAAAATTAAAAGAAAAGAAAATAAATGAAAAAGAAAATGATACCTTCTAAGGTAAAAGTCATCAATAAAATTCATTATTATAAATATTTGATAAAATGTATGAATAGAAGCATTCTTACTACTTTTGGTCTTCAGAATAAGATATGAGTAGGTAAAATTAATATATTTCCACACATAGTATCATCATTTTGCTAACTGAACTTATTGTAGTTAAAATATGATCTCTGTGAGGTCCACAATACTTCAAGGAAAATATTGGGAATCATTTTTTTTTTAAGTATCCCACTAGATACTTAAAAGAGAAAAAAATAAATCACCTTTGTGAGATGGAAAAGGTTGGGAAGGCATAAGGTGAAATGCATGAAAGCACAGACTGGTGAGTTTTGTGCTTTTGGTAGAATAATAGGTTAAAGGCTAAACAGTAATATCAAGATCTTTTTTTGCTACGACTTGAACAGTCACAACCTTCTGAGTAAGTAGGGTCAGGTTTGATAAATCAAAGGTGAAAAAGAGAGAAAAAGGGTGGCAGATGAACATATAAGATAAAAATCATTATGATAAGTCAATTTCAGAAATGCAGGAAGAGCATAAGCTCAGAGTTGATCATTTAAATTATGGAAAGTAACAGTAACTTTTGATTGTCTAAACATGGCTTGAAGAGTTTCTTTATTATGACTATGTCATGAGTTGGTGAAAATAAAAAAGAGAATAATATTCTTTTTTTTGTCCAATTCCTCTTCCCAGATGGATATCTGCACACTATAAAAATTATAAACTTTATACTAACAACAAAAGCAAATTAGAAATTCAGGACCTGGATTGAAAATCTTCAGGGACAAGTGGAAGTAGTCTAACTTTATTCATTTACCAGAACATATCTTGCTTTATAAAGATCAGAGGTAAGGGAAGAAAGATACAGAACATGGCCAAACAATCAGAAATTGAGATGTTGATGACCTGAATAAAGAACAAAAAGAAACAGGTGGAAACACTATTGAAAACATTTAATAATCAGGTTATTCATTCTCATAGAAAGATACTTGTATGGAGAGCTGTTCTTTAGTAATATTTTCTCCTTTTGGAAAGCTATTCCAACCAGGTGAGTTAAAATACAATCAGACTAGTTCTTATCAATGCAACTTGTAGACTGTTCTTCTTTAAAAAAAAATTAAACAAATTAATATATATTGCCGCCAGATTTATTATTGAGGGGATTAGTGCATGCACAAATCCACTGTTTTTTTTCCTTTTTGTTGCCCTTTTCTTTTTTTTCATCCTTGTGATTTTTGTTGTTAATGATATCGTTATTGTTGAATAGGACAGAGAGAAATGGAGAGAGGAGGAGAAGACAGAGAGGGAGAGAGAAAGATACTTGCAGATCTGCTTCACCGCCTGTGAAGAGACCCCCCCCCCTTGCAGGTGGGGAGCTGGAGGCTGAAACCCGAATACTTAAGCTGGTCCTTGTGCTTTGTGCCATGTGCACTTAACCCACTGCGCTACCGCCACCCTCCCCAAATTAATTTTAAGGCAATTTTGTTATGAAATCAGTTGAACAGATAATTCAGAAGAATAGAAAAATATCTTAAAATCCCAGGAAAATGTTGAGTGGAAAATACACAGGAGATACTTGAAAAACAAAAAGAAAATACTGAAAATGAAGGTGTGAAGAAACTACCAAGAAAGGGCAAGAATGGGAAACTATTGAAATAACATACAGACTGAGAAAAAAAAATCAGGAGTGTGTCTACATATTCTAGCCTGTAAAAATGTAAGAAGGTTCAACTTAAGATATTACCACCTTAGTTAACTCATATATCTTTAACCACTGTTAAAAAAGCAACCCTCAAAAATGCACTTGACATAAAACTTAATAAAACTACAACTCATATTTTTTCTAAATGTAATTGTAATTAATTTTTCTATAAGAAATTCATAATTTATTTAATATTATTATCCTTTTGCTTGAATTTCAGTGGGAAAATTTTTGAATCAGCTATCACTACGACTATATTATGATGAGTTTGAATTTGTGGCTGATTTTGTTTTAAAAGAGTAACGAGAATCTAAACAAAAAATTAATTGCAAAGTTGAAGAAATATAGATCTATTTAGAGCTGAAATGACAGTTGTTGAGCATTGTAAAGTATCATTTTGACATGAACTGAATGAGGTAGATTAGTGACTGACACTAGCAATGTCAGAATTTACATAACAGTACACACAAACTCCATGGAAATATACTATTAGCGCTCACAGTAAGCAGAGATGAGTACTGAGATAAAAATAAACCCTCACAGTCAAGAACAATATACTATATATTATACATACAGGTATATATTCATAGGTAGATATACGTATGTATGTATATATATATATATATATCACATCTTCCTTCAAAATTAAAGTTTGGGTGGTAATAGATATACGTAGGTGATAAAAGTAATTTTGGTATAGACTTACATTGAATTACATTGCTTCAGAGAACAACAACACAGATACATAATAATCCTTTAAAGGAAGGGTGATCTTTAAATGCATGCTTTTCTACTTTACATTTAAAACGTCCAAAATCCACACTTTTGTAATCCTTTTTCTCTTTAACTTATAGTGCACTAATTAAGTTAACCTTTTGCACACTTGATCTGGAAATGCTCTGAGCATTAGATAAAAAGTGGTTTTCTTTATTTGTAGCTATCACATATATTGCAATTTAGAAAGGATGACATATCTTTCTCAGAATTGGAAATTAGAAATTATGAGAGAAAAAATGAATTGTCTTTATAGAACTGTTTAGTTAGTAATTATTAAGCATGCTAAAATCTGTGATTTTAGCATACATTTAACAATGCTTTGAAAATTACTTTTACAAGAGTAAAATTTAACATGCTGTTAATGTATGTGCAGATTCTAGTTTGCATGTTTTCTTTCTTTAGTAAATATTATTTTATTATAATATTTTAAGAAATATTATGAAAAATACTGTACACTCCTCTTTGTAGTTACTAAAGTGTCCACAGTCCTAATGATCAATAATCCCCTGCACCAGCAAGACCAGAAACTTGATATACAGCTAGAGATAAAGCACTAGGCATGGAGAGAGAAATTACTTACCAGGTTTATTCAGTGACACTCAAACAACAAATGACAGTGGTTCATCTCTAGAGTGGCAATGAGGGGCATATAAGAGAAAGCACAGACTAACCACTCATCTGACTTCGTGGGACAACTTGAAAGATGATGAGGAAAATGTATGGGATCCAATGCAGGGGAAAAGAAACAGACAAACAAAACAGACAGCATTCAGATTTTGGCAGAAGATAAAATATGCTGTTGATTGCTTAAATTAAGTAGATTGTGAATTATTTTTACTTCTATAGAATTTTCACTTTCTCTTTATAGTGAAGCAATGGACTTTATAGTATGGCAGAGAAAGCACATACAATTTGTGATGAATTAGCTTCAAATTAATATCATACACACACACACACACACACACACACACAGAGACACACACACACACACACACACACACGGCCCAGTGGAGGCACACCTGGATGTGTGCACATGTTACAATACACAAGGACCCTGGTTCAAGCCCTTGGTCCCCACCTGCAGGATTAAAGCTTCACAAAGTGTGTCTCCCCCCACCCCCACTATTTCCTCCTTCTTCTCAATTTCTGGCTGTTTCTATGCAATAAAAAAAAAATAAAAAACACAATAAAAAGAAAATTTAAAAAAAAATTAAAAGAGAGTGACTGAAAGACAGAGGGAGGGCAGAAGCAAACTTGTGGGGTTGGCAAAGCAGACCTTTAGTGATGAATTACTTACTTAATTAATTAATTATAGTGGCCAGGTAGTGGCACACCTGGTTGAGCACACCTGTTATAATGTGCAGGGACCCTGGTTCAAGCCCCCAGTCCTCACCTGCAAAAGGAAAGTTTCATGAGTGGTGAAGATACCAGTATGCTGCAAGTGTCTGTCTCTCTTCCTCTCTATCACCCCTTTCCTCTCAATTTCTGGCTGACTCTGTCCAATAAATAAAGTTAATCAAATAAACAAATAAAAACAAATTAATTACACACAGCTTTATATTTTCCACAGACTAAGATTTAATTAATAATCATATAAAATAAGTCAAAGTATTTTTGTATTGTAAATGACCTGTCCATATTTATTGTTTTATTTCAGATATTATGAATATAAAACTCACACCTTGACACTTGTATTCTGTATGTTTTATATATTTATCATAGAAGTAAAGAATCTCAAATTTTGGGGGCGGAGCCAAGATGGCAACTTGGAGGGAGCTGCTGGCCTGAGCTCCACCATGCAGTGGCCTGTGACATAGGATTCACTGGATTGGGTAGGATACTGGGCCATCAGCAGAAGGGTGAATAAGGGGTCCTAAGTGTGACACCAAGAAGGGGTCCTATAGCTCACTTTTGGATTAGAAAACAGAGGAAAAAGAAAGGAAATTGTTTGATTATTTCTGAAGCTCACCCCTCACCCCCACTCCAGAACCAGACCCAAGGGGCTGGACAGCTGCTCCTGGCAGGCTTCCTGCTGAGCTATTTTCTTTTCCAAGATTCCTGGCTCACCAGGAGTGTCATTCCAATCCTTTTCTTTTTTGATTTCCTTCTCTCTCTCTCTTTTTTTTTTTCTCTAAGTGGCTGGAGCTCTATCTGAGTGACAAAATATTTGATCAATCAGAGCCTCACCCCTTCCTGGGAAAGACTACCTGGAGGATTTTTTTTTTTTTTTTCCTTTTTGGTTACTTCTTCTAATTGGCTGTCTTTGCTCAGGCTGCCTGAGCCAATCCAGAGCCATCCAGTTCAAGCTACAGACTGACTGCTAGGGTTTTTTACTCTATTCCATTTTATTGTTACTATTATATATACTCATGTCCCTATTCCTGACCAAAATTAACTGTTAAATGTTTTTTCTATTGCTAGGGGACCGGGTGTCCTATCCACTGTGAGAGGAGCTTGTTTCACTCTACCTCTTCCTTCCACTCTCCTTTTTCCCTCCTCCTAGCTAACTAAAAAAAAAAAACAAAAAACTCTTTACTTTTGTTGGTATGCTTCTAGTTCTGCTTCTGGGATCCCTTCTGTTACATTGCTTGACGTTGTGGTCTATTTACATGGTCATTCTGTTACACTGGTTTGCTCTCACTCCCCCTGCCTCTGGGAGATTTTGGTTTAGTCCTTGCCTTTTCAAGCTTCTTGCTTCTCCCTGCCCCCTATCCTATATACTTCCAGGGTTCCTGACTCTTCCGCAGGAGGAGAGAGAGGCAGCACAGAATTGGGTTGAGATAGATTAGATTATTTTTTTGAATTGTTCACTCGTGAATAAAGAAATATTGTTTTTTCCGCTTAGCCATGTGTCCCTGGTCGTCTGCCTCCCGCCGGCGAAGCTAGCCCGGCATACTGCCACCCTGAACTCTGACTGACATACTTTCACTGTTGTTTTTTTTTTTTTTCTTGTTCTTGTCTTCTTTTCTTCCTTTCTCCTTCTTTTGCTTTGTGAATTCACTGATACTTCTTTGTGAATTATTTTGGGGAACAAATCTGACTCAGAGTGGACTCTGTGTGTGTGTCTCTTCTCTAAGTCCCTTTCTCCTCTTGCTATCCCTAGAATTTTCAGTGGACAGTATATTTGCATAATTGTCTATTCTTGCTTTCTCTTTTTTCATTTCTCTTTCTTTTTCTTTTGGATCTGGTTACTACTTTTTCTCAGACTGGAAGTGTTGTGTGGCTAACTGGTATTAGTTAAACTTCATCAATCCTTGCCTCAGTTACTATTGTTGTAATTTCTGAGAAATGTTATGCATGTACAAACTATGTATTTAATGTTGAATGTAAAACATTAATTCCCCAATAAAGAAATTAAAAAAAAAAAGAATAGGAAAACTATCAGAGAGGGGATAGGAAACAGAGTTCTGGTGGTGGAATTGTGCGAACCTGTATCCCTCTTATCCTATGGTTTTGTCAATGTTTCTTTTTTATAAATAAAACATAAAAAAAAGAATCCAAAATTTTATATGTAAAATGTATACCATGTTAACAAACCACAATTTTTATAATTGCTTCATTGCTGATATAATATGTGTGTGTAAACAATAAACTGTGTTTGCATGTCATTCTCACTTTCTATATTTACTTTGTAAATCTAACTTTTAGTGAAAACTGTAGCAGATCACACACATCTACATTTTTCAAAACTGCAATCTGTGGCTTGAAAACTACATACAGAGACACCCAATAAAATGTCAAATACACTAGCAGAAAAACAAAGAGTCAAAGAATCAGTATAGAAACTAGAAATGAGGAAAAATGATTTGAGCAGCTGTGCTGGGCTGCTGGGCTGCTGGGTTGTGAGGAACCCGCTGAAGTTCCTAGACTTCCAGGGTTGGAGCCCTCGTTCCCCACCTGCATGGGGAGGAGAGGTTCCAGATGCTACCATGATGCTAAGCAGATTCCCTGAACAGACAATCTCACCAATGTGTCCTGGAGCCCCACTTCTCCAGAGCCCTGCCCAACTAGCTAAAGAGAGAGACAGGCTGGGTGTATGGATTGAACTGTCAATGCCCATATTCAGTGGGGAAGCAATTACAGAAGCCAGACCTTCTACCTTCTGCATACCCACAATAACCTTGGGTCCATACTCTCAGAGGGATAAAGAATAGGAAAGCTATCAGGAGAGGGAGTTCTGATGGTGGGAATTGTGTAGAGTTGTACCCCTCTTATCCTATGGTTTTGTCAATTTTTCCTTTTTATAAATAAAAAAATAAATTAAAAAAATTAAAAAAATAACAGGAAACCTTCAATGGAAGAGATGGGGTACGAAACTCTGGTGTTGCTAATTTTACAGAATTGTACCCCTGTTATCCTACAATCCTGGCAATCATTATTGAGTCAATAAAAAATACAAAAGAAAAAAAAAGAATCCAGGAAAACTTCCAATGGAGGAAATGGGACAAGGAACTATATTGGTGGGAACTGTGTGGAACTGTATCCCTACTATCTTATAGTCTTGTCAATTATTATTAAATCACTCATAACTTTTTTAAAAAGCAAAAAAAAACTATAAATGAAAAAAGAAAGAGCATAATTATATAGATATATTTCTAATCTAGGGAAAAATTGTTGTTTAGTAAATTAAAAGTGAATTATACTTTCTAATTATTTAGATGCCTTTCTTCCTTAGGAAAATACTCCAAATAAGTTTACCAATGTCTCCATTTCATTTTGAACTCTATTTTTATAAAATATCCAATGCTGACATCACTTTCTACATTGGATCAATTATCTAGTGTGAATAAACTTTAATTGAGCTATTTAAAATATGTGCAGCTGTTGTGAACTGAGCTAGGCAGGTAGTTTACCTCATTAGTGTTAATTTAAATACTTGTGGTTTTGCAGGCATTTATGTGCAGAGCCCATATTTTTTATAGTAAGCCTCTAGTCATTTTTCTATGAATGAACAAACTGTATAGATTTTGAAAACATGTCTTAGATGCCAATCAGAATTTTTATTTGAATGTGTCAGAAATATTGAAAGTGATCTATTTCTTTTAGAATGTTTGCACTAGAATTGGAAATAAAAAAGATCTGACTAAATTTTAATTCACTTTATATATAACAAATTACATTTAATAATATATCTTACATCTTTCAGGCATTTAAAAAACTTTTAATTTCATTACTTCAGATACCTTTACTCAAATGCACACTTAATTATTTCATGGTTGTCTATCAAATCCAATATTTGGATCTGGTTTTCTATGTTCTCAAAATTGAAACAAAACAAAAAAAGAGGTAAGGTAAACCTGTTTCACGTATTTAAAAATTTTTAATATCATAATGCTTTAGGTAATATGTGTGCTTAATTGGGTGTGCCACTGCTTGGCCCCCTCATAATGCTATTTGTACAAAGTGTTGTTTTGGCTTGGTTTTTCTTTGAAATCAGGAACGTCATCATAAGCCCTGTTGTAGGCCTTTCCAGGACCTTGCTGTCACCATAGTGCAGTGATGGTAAGGACTGCCCCAGTCTCTGAAGGGAGGCTGGGATATCCTATCCTTCTGCTCAAGGAAGACTGGTCCTGAAGTAAATGCAGTCTGCAATGTTCCCAGCTGTGACCAGGAGCTGTGGCCTCAGAATTAGAGGGACTCAGAGGTTACACAGGCTCTGGTGCTAAATACAAATATATGTATGGGCCCTAGGTCCGGTGAATGGGGGTAGATAGTTTTACTTATAGATTCTTTTTAAAAAATGGAAGCTACTTTCTGCCCTAATCCAACTTTCTAGTTATCAAACTTAATAAAAAAAACTTAGGGATTTTAGTATTAAAAAGTCTTTTTGTTTGTTTTCTTTTCACTTTCTTAATTTTTCTCTGACACCATTTTTTCAGACAATATTTTTACTTAACTTCATGCTAGCTATCAAACTTAAGAAAAAACTATGACAGTGAAAAAAAAACAAAACTATGATAGCCCCTACAAATATGCCTAAAATGAACTTTCTAGTTCCCTTTAATCCTAAAATCCCTAATCTCACCTGCTCTGTTCCTACTTTTTGATTCCTGCTCATTAATCATTTTTTCCCACTTTATATCTTGCTGCCTTTCAGCCACCAAATTGCAGAGGCTATCATGATTCCCTCCTGACTTCTCTGGGCCTGGAATCTTACCTATCCAGATCTCTATCCCACTAGGAAAAGATAGACGTAGGCTGAGGATATAGATCAAACTTCCAATGTCCATGTCCAGTGGAGAAGCAATTACCAAAGCCAGATCCATATTCCCAGTGGGAAGAAGTGATAGGAGGAAGAGGATAAGATGGCTCTGAACTCCATATTCATCAGGACCTACAGAGAAACGAGGAAAAAAAAAAGGGGGCATCCTGAAGTAGTAATAGGGTTATGTGTAGCTTAGAAAAGAAGAGAAGATGGGACTTTTTTTTTTTACTTTATTTTTATTTTTTAAAGGGCAATTAAATATAACTATAGATAGATGATTGCCAAAATAATAGTTAACCCATATCTTCAACCTTAGGAAAACTATTGTAGGTAATAATAGAGGGATTGGGGATTCAGAACTCTAGTGGTGGGAATGGTATAGAATTATACCCCTGTTGACATGTAATTTTATATATTAACATTATATCATAGTTTTATTTAAATTGATGGGTAATTTTTACTTTTTTAAAAAAGAAATATTTCAGTTTTTGATATTACATACCTCATATATTAAAAGTATTTATTTTCTCACACTAAATTGAGGTGGCCAATAATGCTTTTCCTTTCACTCTTATACACCCATTTAAATAATCAATTGATCATAAATTACAGTTTGTGCTTATCTTTCATTTATTCCATTTAAGGTGAAGTAATATTATTGACTGCATCCCTTAGATGTAGAAAATAGAAATACCCTTGGTTTTTATCCCAGTACATTTGGTTTGATCTGGACATGTGTTATAGTAAGTAGAATGCAGAACTTGAATGCTAATGTCTTCCAGATTCTATCTCCAGCATCAGATAATGGAGTGAGTGCTATTATAGTGCTTTGCTCTGCTATCTCTCTCCTAAAGCACCTATTAGTCAGAGAAAATTCTAATTTGTGAAAATAATTATATATTATCTCTATGGCAAGTGTCGCAAATGTCAGTGTATGTGAATAGTTAAAAGTAAAACAAATTCTAGGGTTTTTTTCCTAATTATTTTAACTATAGTAGCATTCATTCAGTTCTACATACCTGTACATGCTAATGATACATTAGTATAATAAGCACTATTATATACCTTTTATCCCTGTATTTCTTTCTTAGTTCCCAAACAATGTTAGGATAAGTATGTATAGATTTATATGAGGGTATGCATACATGTAAACTATGTATATCTTTAATACTAGTGCATTTGTGTATATTATTTAAGTAAACAATGCTATCATTATGAATCCACTGCTACCAGTGGCCAATCTTTTTTCCTTCCTTCCTTCCTCTTTCTTTCTCTCTCTCTCTTCCTTTCTTTCTTTCCTTCTTTCTTTCACTCTATTTTATTTGAGAAGGCAGAGAGAATTTAAGACAGGGAGAGGAAATTAAGAGGAAGACATCTGCAGACCTACTTCGACATTCATGAAAAGTCCCCCTGCAGGTGCAGAGCTGGGTCTTGAACTTGGATCCTTGTTCATGGTAATGTATATGCATTACTGGGTGAGTTTCTACCTGGTTCTCTGTTTTAAATTTCTATGTCTAATTCTTTCAGACCTTTTCCTTAGGATTAATTGAAAATTGATAATAAGATTTATTATATTTGTGCTATGCACTATGTTAAATGCTTTTCATACATTATTGTATTTAATGATTTAACCATTAATTTATAAGTTAAATATTATTATCCCCATATTAAAGAGTGGTTCAGAAATCACTCAAAGCTACAAAACTACTAAGTAATAACATCAAATTTCAAATCAAAGTGTTACAGCAGGCTAACATGGGAATATTACTGATAACAAATCCATTTTACGAAGAACAAAATGCTGCCAGCTTCAAGTAAGCCAGGTATGTGTGCAACCACACAAAGAACCTAGGAGCAAAACATGAGAGAGAAGTGCTCATAGTTGAGTATGTTCTGTCAGGGACAACCAACTTGCCTCACACTTGTCATATTCAGGAACGACCAAGAACATAAGAAAATGTCACCTCATGACAGGCATAGACCTCTAACAAGCATAGACCCTCTCTCCACTGTCACTGTTCATCTCCGTCAGGAACAACACAATGTTATCTAACTCCTTTATGGGCCCCTTATGATCTTGCCCTCAGTGTGGATCAACAATGGTAAGAAATGTTCCATTCAAGGCAATTGGGTTTACAGTTAACAATATTTATATACTTTCCCCATATTTGGGAGCTTCTCTCTTCCCTGATCCAGCTTTCTAGTCCTTTTTCCAACTATGACACCATCTCCCCATAAAATTATTAAAAAGTTTGTTAAGTTTATGCAAGTGGCTATATTTTGAATAGAATAAGCAGAATTAAGTTTGTGAAGTATTTCTTTCATAGGAATTAGTAGTAAACACAATAGCACATTTCACTCTACACAACATGCTTTAAATTTGTAATAAAAATCTATTGGTCCAATTGAAACCTCTGTAAGTATCCTACGCTGATTACCTTGATCCAATTATAGATACAAAATACTCCTTATCATATGCCACTTGTCTCTTTACTAACCAGATAATAACTGTTAACATGTTCATATGTCACACTGAGAGAAATAAATCTTCACCTTATATTAGACATAGTTTTACCTTTCTAATGTCTGATATTAGTTGTGTTTAACCCTTTTTTATAATCTGTAACTTTACACAAAATGGCTTATTTGTGAAAATCAGCTCCTAGAAAACATTTAAAACATTGTTTCCATTAAACAAACTCTTCATCATCGTTCTATTTTGGTTTACCTGTTCATAGACATAGAGTACATTGGCAGTGAAACTGACTTTCAACAGTCTTATTTGAATAACAATTTAACACTAGTATTCAGCATATTCCTCTTCTTGTCCTCAAAAACCAACAAAGAACTTATTGTCAAGAAATCAAACAAATAATCTTGAAAAACACAGTGTTGTGGTTGCAACTAACTATTAGAGTAACAAAATGTGACCTATATCTATTTTACTGGTCCAGGAATTTAAAGGCAGTTCCCAACTATTAAAATTAATGCATATAACACTGTAGGTAAATGTGTTTTGTTTGCATGATTTTTGGAGAATAAATCTCTCAAGAGACAGATGAGCTCTGCTAATAGTTTAAAAAAAAAAACAGTTTCAACTATAAGAAATAAAAGAAGTAAAATGATCCTACTTTCAATTTTTAGAAGACTGAACTTACTTTGTAATGGATATAAGTGAGGTAAGCTGAAAATAGATTGAATGCAGGATGATCTCACTCATAGATATTAAGAAACAAGGACATAAGGATAAAACGGGAAACACAAGTTAACACTTGGACTGAGAATGGTATATTTACCAAAGCAAAAGACTGGGGAAGGAGAGAAAGGGAGGAGGCTGGAGAATTTGGGGTCTGGATGTATAATGGTGGGAAAGAATGTAAATTTTTTTGCAAATCATGGGAAGATGAAAAATTGTACCCATATTTTAGTAACTGTGTTGTAAACCATTAGTACCCCTAATAAAATGATGAAGAGAAAATACAACAATATATGTGATTCTTTTATTGAATAAAGACAGAAAGAAGGGAGAAATTGAGGTAGAAGGGGAGAAGCATGAGGCTGAGAAAGAGGAGGAAGATGTAGAGGAGGAAGCCTGGAGCACTATTTCATCACTTTTGAAGTTTTCCCCGTACGGTTGGGGACCAGGAGTTTGAACCCTGGTTCTCGCACATTGTAACATGTGCACTCAAGTGAGTGTGCCACCAAACATCTGTCAATATATTTTTTTCAATAGAAAACACATCATTTTAAGAAATAAAGCCCATTTCCATCTTCCATTTCTCACTTGTTCAAAAAACATTTTATTTTGATCATATGTATATTGACACTGACTAATATGTATGTTGTATTAGTAATCCTTTATTTCATAATAATATGAGCCACAATTATGCACCTGCTCTGCATTTACTTAATGATCCTAGATATCATGATAATAGAGAGCTCATTTCCATTTTACTAATGTTGGTGTTTAGATTCTGTGGCAATATGTATTTCCCTGCAAGAACAAGGCAAATGATAGCAGAGAGAGTTTGAATCCATGTTTCCCTGGTTTATTATGTGGATCTCTGTGAATTCAAATAGTTCTATAGTCTTCTTTTCTCTATATTCAAAATACCACTTGGTCTTATCAGTAAGATGAAGCTCTAGGAGGTAATATCTGTATGTCTAGTCCTTAGCACAATACTTGGAACTTTATGGGCAGTCAGTAAACATATGTTTACTATAAGCACTGCAAGAATACACATTGTTATCTATCTTGTCCCACACAACATTACCTGTGATTCTAAGTAAACTAATTCATTCTAAGTAAGATAACTGTTAAATATTCTTTACTTGTCTATGCCTTCGTAGTGTCCTATCTGAAACTCTCCAAAAGGATTTTTTCATGTTGTTGTTGCTAGAGCTTCATTGTTCTGGAATAGCTTTTTCAGAGAGAATGAAACAGATACAGAGAGATACAACACAGTACTGATGCTTCCGTCAGAATGAGGTTCAGGTACCAAAGCTGGGTTACATGCAGGGCTAAGCAGACACATTTCCAGATGAAATGCCTACTGGATCCTCATGATATGATTTTTATTAGATAAACTAGCAAAGAGTAAACATAATTAAAGAGAATTTTGGTCATAGTTATTTAGGGAGAAGAACATTAAAGGATAATTGAAGTAGTATTATAAAATGACAAAATCTATTTTAATATATTAATTTAAAGGAAAAATTGTGAGTACAAGTGCAATGATATGCATCATTTATTTCTCTATGCATACATGTCATATGTGTTTGTGTGTATATCTCAAGATGATAGATATATACGCAATAGATATGTTGGTAGACAAATAACAGATACATGGATAGATGACAGATGAAGAAGGACAAAGAAAGAGATTACCTTTGGGAGTGTGTGTCACGCACATGTTTGTTTTTATACAGAGATACACATATTTCTACCTCTCCACTGTTACAGATAGGCACATGCATGCTCATGCATATGTATCAATGCCTATGATCATAGATTCTATATTACTTGGATTGTCTATAATATGGAATCAGGTATATAAATCAAATCATGGCCTTAATAGAGCATTGATGTAGAAAGCCCAAATAACTACATTAAAGGTATTAGATAAATCTTCAAAATCTGTCTTAAAAAGGCATTTCATTTAATCATACTATTACATGTAATTCATTCCATAATATTATGACATCATAATAATATAAATGTGTTTCAATCATTTCTTGTCATTACAATATAATATTTGTTAACATGCATATATTATAAATCATACTTACTTTAATCATAAATAAGCTTGAGACCGGAGATAATGTATGTACCTTGCCATAAGTATTACACAGATTTGAGCCCCAGCATCACACTGGAATATCACAACAGCAAGTGCTGTGATATCTTTCTTCCTTTTTTTTTTTGTCTCTAGCCCTCTCTCTACATTTTGTGAAATGAAAAGGATGAAACATTAGGCCTTAGCATAATGAAAATGACCAATTGCAAAAATTGGTTACCATAAACAAACAAAGAAATTTAGAGAATGAATGAATGTATGTGTGAATGGAACAATTATTAGATGAATGACAATCTGTATATAGTTATAAAGAATGGGAAAAGGAGAAAGGGGTTATTTGACATAATTTCTAAATTTCCATTACATTTAATTAATAGTGGTTTCATCTTACTTAAGTTAAAGGTGTTAAATAGAGTAAGTCATCTTTGAAGTTTTGTTTGCTTTTAATACCTTTATGTTTTAAAGAAAAATAATGTAGCTGCGATTTACACAACAATTTTTTTTTTAACCAGAGCATTTCTTGGTTTTGGCTAATGGTGGTACTAAGGAATAAACCTGGGACCTCTCACATTTAAATTCTATGTGCTACTACTGCACTATTCCTGAGGTTGTATGAAACATTTAAAAATAGACTTTGTTCTGGAGTAATACTGAATAACTTGCATTCCATATGTCTTTCAACTGGAAACTTTTTAGCTCTTTTGTCAATTTGCTGTTGTGGCTTCAGGATTTTCAAGACCTCCATTTGTTATTTTATGGAGACCTAATAATTGCTTTATCTTTATTTCTAGTAAAGAGCTATAGAAATGATCCCTGAAACTGTAGTTTTGTTATCTTTATTTCTTTAGCACAGAGGTCAAATTATTTATGAACATTTAATTAGGTAAATTAACCTCACAAGTCATTCTACTCATCAGGATCATATTATGACAGAGAAGATAAACGAGGGAGGATGTAACCAGGAATAAGTGCAGAGCTACTGCTTGGGAAATTACTCAGGACTTCCATGCTGAGGCTCCTAGTTTCAAACCCTGGTAGGTGCTGCATGTACTGGATAGGTTCCCTGACCTCTCTCTCTAAATAAATAGAATAAATCTTAAATGTGTAGGAGAAGATAGACAATATGGGGATGACAAGTCTGTGTTTGTTTTTACCTTTGCTTTGTTTAAATCTTTACTAAACAAGCTCCGCACAGTTAAAAAGAAAAAGTTTGATATCTCAGTGCAAGAGAACATCCTGTCTAAACAGTGAGTCAAAAGGAGGATTAGTTTGTGATAGCTACTACTTAGCTCTCATAAATAAAAAGTTACATTGGAGTCTGAGATCAGAATCGTACTCATAAATCCAAAGGAACCAGGTTACTCAGATTTCTCTTCTTGTTACCCACTTCCCTTACCTACTTCTAAGTGTTTCTAGCAAACATGTGTTTCTAGCAAAAATGTGTTTCTTTCTCTTTCTCTAATTCATTTTGTCCTTTCTTTTATCCCAAACTCCAGGGCATTCCCTTGCCACAGAGTACAGTCTTGGCTGACAGTTCTTTACTGAACCTCAAATATGTCATCTGTCATAATCGTGGTCCAAATTCAAATGAAATACATTGGTGGAACAGGTTACACTTCACCATTGTTCAGTCTGTCACACTATGATCGCTCAGATTTAGCATCTTATACCTCCTTTTCCCATGTTGTCACTTTTATAATTTACCTGTACTTTATCTTTTAAAGGTCATTTTCAAGTCAGTGAATCAATATTTATATGCCAGCTTTTTTTTTTCTCTTTTCATAGAAAGCGAGAGAATGAGACCTCTGAAGATGTCGTCAAATAACTGTCAAATAAGAACTGCCACACACAGGAGTCTTGTATTAGGCAGTTAAGATACTGATCTACATTGTTTTGACTTAAGTATAAGAGAAAATTTATAAAAGCAAGTTTTTGTAATCTAATATCTTTTTATATCTCCTTAAGCATTTTTTTCCTTAAGATTAATAGTTATGTTTCTTTTTAAAATTAATAATAATTTTACCACTGAATTATAGTCATGAAGAGTGTAGTAAGAATTCTTAGCATCATGACAATTTATATTACAAGATATATTTTTTACTAAGATCATGATGATGAAATATATGACTCAGTTAACATGCAATGAAAGAGATTCCATTTTCATATTTTAACATAAATAAATTTTGATATACAAAGGAACCCTAAAAAACAAATATAGACAGATGAAATAGCTCACTCAGGTAGTACACCGCTTTGCCACATGAACAACCCAACTTCAAGTAAGGATCCTACCACATTGAAGGAAGTTTCTTTTTTTAAAATATTTTATGTATTTATTAATGAGAGAGATAGGAAAGAGAGAAAGAACCAGACATCACTCTGGTACATGTGCTGCCGGGGATTGAACTCAGGACCTCATGCTTAAGAGACCAACGTTTTATCCACTGCTCCACCTCCCAGACCACATGAAGGAAGTTTCTGTGCTGCAGTATCTCTCTCCTCTTTCTTTCTGCCTACTCTGTATATATCTATAAGCAAATAAAAAAGTAAATAATTACTATATGTTAGAAAACTAACCCCACTTGCAAGGGAAGTCACTTCATGGGAAGTGAAGCAGGTCTGCAGGTGTCTATCTTTCTCTCCCCCTCCCTATCTTCCCCTTCTCTCTCAATTTCTCTCTGTCCCTCCAACAGCAATAACAACAATGGCAACAATAGCATCAGCAACAAGGGCAATAATAAGGGCAACAAAATGGGAAAAATAGCCTCCAGGAGCAGTGGATTCATAGTGCAGGCACAGAGCCTAAGCAATAACCCTGGAGGGAAAAACAAAAACAAAAAAACTGTGAACATAGAAAAAAATAAGATATTATTTCTGGATTTTTTTTCATATTTCCAACCCATTTATATTAAACACCTCATCTTGAAGATCAAAATTAAAAAAAAAATCTAAGATTCATGTAATGATGTCTAAATTAATTTTATCTTTCAATTATAATTAAACTCTTCCTCAAAGG